>NC_074671.1:12725584-12760584 GCF_029448725.1 Salvelinus fontinalis | reverse complement strand
AACTGTGAAATTGTGCTGACATTGAGATAATGTTTGTATTAGGGTGCAAAAAACATTCCTCTCTCTCTCTCTCTCTCTCTCTCTCTCTCCTCTCTCTCTCCTCTCTCTCCTCTCTCTCTCTCTCTCTCTCTCTCTCTCTCTCTCTCTCTCTCTCTCTCTCTCTCTCTCTCTCTCTCTCTCTCTCTCTCTCTCTCTCTCTCCTCTCTCTCCTCTCTCTCTCTCTCTCTCCTCTCTCTCTCTCTCTCTCTCCTCTCTCTCTCTCTCTCTCTCTCTCTCTCTCTCTCTCTCTCTCTCTCTCTCTCTCTCTCTCTCTCTCTCTCTCTCTCTCTCTCCTCTCATCTCTCCTCTCTCTCTCCTCTCTCTCTCTCTCTCTCTCTCTCTCTCTCTCTCTCTCTCTCTCTCTCTCTCTCTCTCTCTCTCTCTCTCTCTCTCTCTCTCTCTCTCTCTCTCTCCTGTTATCTGTTAAAACTGTCAAATTGTGCTGTATTGAGATAATGTTTGTATTAGGGTGCAATAAAAACATTGCTTTGATGTTGCAAGAATGTTGATAGAGCAGCATTTCTGAGTTCTTTAAAAGTTCCCAGAACATTTCATTAGTTTGTGGGAATTGTGTGGGTACATTACAAGAGATAGTACGCTCAGTTGGGATGACATTTATACAATGATTACGTTAGGTTGCACAGAACATTCCCGCAATGTGGCGTAATGTTCCTCAATTTCCAAATAAGTAAGTTTTTATGACATTCATAGCATATTTGTTTTGTCTAAGAAGGTTAAAAGGGAAGCATGAAATGCCTGATTGACCATACCGCCATGACTATATACTGAAAAAAGAAAACATTCAGTACATTCGGAAAATGTTCAGACCCCTTGACTTTTTCCTCATTTTTTTTATGTTACAGTCTTATTCTAAAATTGATTAAATCGTTTTTTCCCTCTCATCAATCTACACACAATACACCATAATGACAAAGAAAAAAATGGTTTTTAGAAATGTTTTGCAAATTTAGTAAAAAAACAACAACTTAAATATCACGTTTACACAGGTATTCAGACCCTTTACTCAGTACTTTGTTGAAGCACCTTTGGCAGCGAACACATCCTCGAGTATTCTTGGGTATGACGCTACAAGCTTGGCACACCTGTATTTGGGGAGTTTCTCCCATTCTTCTCTGCAGATCCTCTCAAGCTCTGTCAGGTTGGATGGGGAGCGTCGCTGCACAGCTATTTTCAGGTCTCCAGAGACGTTAAATCGGGTTCAAGTCCGGGCTCTGGCTGGGCAACTCAAAGACATTCAGAGACTTGTCCCGAAGCCACTCCTGCGTTGTCTTGGCTGTGTGCTTAGGGTCGTTGTCCTGTTGGAAGGTGAACCTTTGCCTCAGTCTTGAGGTCTTGAGCACTCTGGAGCAGGTTTTCATCAAGGTTCTCTCTGTACTTTGCTCTGTTCATCTTTCCCTCGATCCTGACGAGTCTCTCAGTCCCTGCAGCTGAAAAACATCCCCACAGCATGATGCTGCCACCACCATGCTTCACAGTAGGAATAGTGCCTGGTTTCCTCTAGAAGTGACGCTTGGCATTCAGGCCAAACAGTTGGATCTTGGTTTCATCAGACCGGAGAATCCAGTTTCTTATGGTTTGAGAGTTTTTAGGTGCCTTTTGTCAAACTCGAAGCGGGCTGTCATGTGCCTTTTACTGAGGAGTGGCTTCCGTCTGGCAACTCTACCATAAAGGCCTGATTGGTGAAGTGCTGCAGAGATGGTTGTCCTTCTGGAAGCTTCTCTTATCTCCACAGAGGAACACAGCCTGGAGCTCTGTCAGAGTGAACATCGGGTTCTTGGTCACCTCCCTGACCAAGGCCCTTCTCACACGATTGTTCAGTTTGGCCCGAGTTGCCAGCTCTAGGAAGAGTCTTGGTGGTTCCAAACTTCTTCCATTTAAGAATGATGGAGGCCACTGTGTTTTTGGGGACTTTCCCCAGATCTGTGCCTCGACATAATTTTGTCTCGGAGCTCCACAAACAATTCCTTTGACCTCATGGCTTGTTTTTTGCTCTGACATGCACTGTCAACTGTGGGACATATATAGACCGGTGTGTGCTTTTCCAAATCAGTCTCATAGCAAAGGGTCTGAATACTTACGTAAATTAGGTCATTTTTTGTTTTATTTTATATCTTCAGAATTGTCTAAACTTGTTTTCGCTTCGTCATTATTGGGTATTTTGTGTAGGTTGATGAGGATTTTTTTAAACCCATTTTTGAATAAGGCTCTAACGTAACAAAATGTGGAAAATGTAAGAGATCTTCCCTGGTGGTACATAGGCTAAAAACCTGGCTTGGGTACCAGACATTGCAAGTTCAAACCACATGTGTGAATTTCTGAAGGGTGAACAATATGATCGTGTTTGTACGATTAAATGCTATTCAAATGACCTGTGTGTCTCTACATTACTTTCAAATGTGAATTGCTATTAACTCTGAAGAGAAACAGAAATAGGATGTTTTCCAATCTGCTTTATGGAGCTACAAATTTAGAATGATATTTACTTAATATTAAGTAAAAGTTAAATATAACTTTTTCTTAAAGTTCCTGAAATGTTCTGTGGACCTCAAAGACAAGGTAAAATGTATATTGCAAGCTCACAAAACGTCTGTCCTCGGTTGCAACATTCACTACCAAGTTCCAAAAAGACTCTGGAAACAATGTCAGCACAATAACTGTTTGTTGGGAGCTTCGTTAAATGGGTTTCAATGGCCGAGCAGCCGCACACAGGCCTAAGATCACTATGCGCAATGCCAAGCGTCGGCTGGAGTGGTGTAAAGCTCGCCACCATTGGACTCTGGGGCAGTGGAAATGCGTTCTCTGGAGAAATGATTCACGCTTCACCATCTGGCAGTTGGACGGACACATCTGGGTTTGGCAGATGCCAGGAGAACGCTACCTACCCCAATGCACAGTGCCAACTGTAAAGTTTGGTGGAGGAGGAATAATGTTCTGGGGCTGTTTTTCATGGTTCGGATAAGAACCCTTAGTCCCAGTGAAGGGAAATCTTTACGCTACAGCATTCAATGACATTCTAGACAATTCTGTGCAACAGTTTTTTTGTGGCAACAGTTTGGGGAAGGTCCTTTCCTGTTTCAGAATGACAATGCCCATGTGCAAGGGAAAGGGAAATCCATGCAAAAATGGTTTGTCGAGATCGTTGTGGAAGAACTGGCAGAGCCCTGACCTCAACCCCATCGAACACCTTTAGGATGAATTGGAACGCTGACTGCGAGCCAGACCTAATCGGCCAACATCCGTGCCCAACCTCACTAAGTCCCTGTAGCAATGTTCCAACATCTAGCGGAAAGCCTTCTCAGACGAGTGGAGGCTGTTGTAGCAGCACTGTACTGTGTTTGATTGTCAGCACAACTGCACAGTTTTAGTGTTTTGGGAACCTATCTCTTGTAATATCCCCACAATGTTCCCACAGCCTAGAGAAACATTCTGGGAACCTTTAAAGAACAGACCAAATGTGTTTTGGGAACGTTCTTGTGACATCAGTTGAATGTTTTTTTGCAGTCTAAAAGAAACATTGTAGAATTATCCGAACAACTGTGTTTTGGGAACATTTTATTTTTTATGTCCACAAAATGTTCCCACCAGACTAATCCCACAACCTAATGAAACCATTTGGGAATCTTTAAAGAACATGTTAAATGTGTTCTAGGAACGTTCTTGCCACATAAGGCAAATGTTTTATACAAACATTCCATAATCTTCATTATGACTGGACAGTTTTTGTGTTATGAGAACATTTGCTGCGACCTAAGGAATGTTCTGGGAACTTTCACAGAAACAATTTTGGTTCACGGGTATTCTGCTGAAGTAATGACTGCAGGTTTTAAAACGGCTTCATCCATTACTTCAGTGTCTGATGAATCAGTTATCATGGCCTTGTGTTAATGAGAGACACTGCAACCAAAGAGACATTGTAATCAGCAGACACGCTTTGGCTTATTATAGAGGGAAAATACAGCCTGGAGCCAGGAGCTTTCTGAGGATGGAGTGTGCATGTGCGTGTGTGTGTGTGTGTTTGTATCTGCACATTGTTAAATCGTGTGTTCACTGCCAGCGAGCCTCAGCATGGGGCGTGTGACTGTGTGTAGTTCACCTTTAGAGAAATATGCATGGTGACTGTCAGTAGCATGAGGTGAAGGAGCTGAGCTACTGTCTCTGAGGATCTAGAGGAATAAATTAGATAACCCGGCACTGAGTCGGGATAGAAGCAGCTTCCTCACTGTGGCTTGGTGCAAAATGAATGACTTGATAGTGGACTTCAACTGGACAGGATATCAATCTGTTGCCATAAAAATACTGTTAGAGGTTATAGCTTCTATAAATCTGTCTGTTACCATATAGAGACTATTAGAGGTTATAGGTTCTATAAATCTATCTGTTACCATATAGACACCCACAGAAGTGGAAGAAGTGTTAGGTGTAATTGTAATTTCCTGTTGCCCCCCCCCCCCTCTCCTCTCCTCTTTCCCGTCTCCCCCCACCCTAGGTGACGTCTAGTCGTGCCGCTCAGCAGAGGCAGCAGGCAGGGGGAGGTAGTGGAGGAGACTCCTTCTCTCAGAGCCATGGCAGTGCCTTCCACCTACCAGATGCACAGCAGACCACTACCGGTATATATCTATATTATATACCTGCGATGTGTACATCATTTTGTATTGACCGGATTTAAAGAGAGATCATGTCATTCAAGAGACAAGGAACACCACACGACATCCAATCCTTTTAGCTTTTATTATAACGTATTGTATTCCTATAGAGTACATACCATTATACATAATGATAACGTATTGTATTCCTATAGAGTACATACCATTATACATAATGATAACGCATTGTATTCCTATAGAGTACATACCATTATACATAATGATAACCTATTGTATTCCTATTGAGTACATACCATTATACATTAAGATAACATATTGTATTCCTATAGAGTACATACCATTATACATAATGATAACATATTGTATTCCTATAGAGTACATACCATTATACATAATGATATTGTATTGTATTCCTATAGAGTACATACCATTAAACATAAAGATAACATATTGTATTCCTATAGAGCACATACCATTATACATAAAGATAACGTATTGTGTTATGATACAGTACATACATTAAGAGAACTGAGAAAGAGATAATGCCATAAAAGATGTAAGGAACTGAACATGGCATCCAATCCCTTCAGCTTCGTTGAGAAATTGCCCTTAGACACAGATCTAGAAGCAGCTTACCTTCCCCAAGTCCTAACCTTAACCATTAGAGAGGGAACATGCTAACCTTAACCATTAGAGAGGGAACATGCTAACGTTAACCATTAGAGCGGGAACATGCTAACGTTAACCATTAGAGAGGGAACATGCTAACGTTAACCATTAGAGCGGGAACATGCTAACGTTAACCATTAGAGAGGGAACATGCTAACGTTAACCATTAGAGAGGGAACATGCTAACGTTAACCATTAGAGAGGGAACATGCTAACGTTAACCATTAGAGAGGGAACATGCTAACGTTAACCATTAGAGAGGGAACATGCTAACGTTAACCATTAGAGAGGGAACATGCTAACGTTAACCATTAGAGAGGGAACATGCTAACGTTAACCATTAGAGAGGGAACATGCTAACGTTAACCATTAGAGAGGGAACATGCTAACGTTAACCATTAGAGAGGGAACATGCTAACGTTAACCATTAGAGAGGGAACATGCTAACGTTAACCATTAGAGAGGGAACATGCTAACGTTAACCATTAGCGAGGGAACATGCTAACGTTAACCATTAGAGCGGGAGCATGCTAACGTTAACCATTAGAGAGGGAACATGCTAACGTTAACAGTTAGAGAGGGAGCATGCTAACGTTAACCATTAGAGCGGGAACATGCTAACGTTAACCATTAGAGAGGGAACATGCTAACGTTAACCATTAGAGAGGGAACATGCTAACGTTAAACATTAGAGAGGGAACATGCTAACGTTAACCATTAGAGAGGGAACATGCTAACGTTACCCATTAGAGAGGGAACATACTAACGTTAACCATTAGAGCGGGAACATGCCAACGTTAACCATTAGAGAGGGAACATGCTAACGTTAACCATTAGAGAGGGAACATGCTAACGTTAACCATTAGAGAGGGAACATGCTAACGTTAACCATTAGAGAGGGAACATGCTAACGTTAACCATTAGAGCGGGAACATGCTAACGTTAACCATTAGAGAGGGAACATGCTAACGTTAACCATTAGAGAGGGAACATGCTAACGTTAACCATTAGAGAGGGAACATGCTAACGTTAACCATTAGAGAGGGAACATGCTAACGTTAACCATTAGAGAGGGAACATGCTAACGTTAACCATTAGAGAGGGAACATGCTAACGTTAACCATTAGAGAGGGAACATGCTAAACAGAGTTGTGCAGCCCTGTTTTAACCCCTGTTCCGTCTGATTCCAGGTCACTACTACCCGAGTTCCACCCTGCCCACCCAGCGTGTGAGTTCCCCTCTAACCGGAGGAGGAGGTGGAGGGTCTGGTTCTCCCAGCAAGCTCCAGCGCCTGGGTCCAGCCTCAGACAAACCAGGCTACGCTACCACACAGCGCCTACCTTCTTCCTCCTCATCATCCTCACCCAACAAACAGTCCCCTGCCAACCGACTCGCCAAGTCTTACAGGTAGGGCCATGCCATTGGGTGCGTTGGAAGGGGAGTGAATGTCATTGGTTGGTTTGGAAGGGGATTGAATGTCATTGGTTAGTTTAGAAGAAGAACAAAGTTATAATCTTACTGCAATTGTTATTAATTTCTCTGGATTTGAAAATGTATAACATAAAAATGGTTTACAATAACTTAACTTGATGTTATGGTTACAGCACCTCTGTTTCCGTGACGACGACAGGAGGCACCGGGTCTCCTCCGAACGCCATAGCATCAGTTGCCGGAGGAGGGGCTAGCGCGTCATCATCCCCCCTGCACCAGGTGTGTATCGATACAAACAGTGCCTTCAGAAAGTATTCATACCCCTTCACTTATTCCACGTGTTGTTGTGGTACAGTCTGAATTTCTCTCACCTACACTACCGTTCAAAAGTTTGGGGTGACTTAGAAATGTCCTTGTTTTTGAAAGAAAGCACATTTTTGTCCATTTAAAATAATATCAAATTGATCAGAAATATAGTGTAGACATTGTTAACCTCTCTAGGGTATGTGGGACGGTAGCGTCTCACCTCGTCAACAGCCAGTTAAACTGCAGGGCGCCAAATTCAAAACAACAGAAATCCCTTAATTAAAATTCCTCAAAAATACATGTATAGTGGGGCAAAAAAGTATTTAGTCAGCCACCAATTGTGCAAGTTCTCCCACTTAAAAAGATGAGAGAGGCCTGTAATTTTCATCATAGGTACACTTCAACTATGACAGACAAAATGAGAAAAAAAAATCCAGAAAATCACATTGTATAATTTTTTATGAATTTATTTGCAAATTATGGTGGAAAATAAGTATTTCCACCATAATTTTTCATCCGGACGTGAAAATACTGCCCCCTACCCAAGAGAGGTTAATGTTGTAAATTGCTATTGTAGCTGGAAACATCTGATTTTAATGTAATATTTATACAGGCATACAGAGGCCCATTATCAGCAACCAGCACATTGTGTTAGCTAATCCAAGTTTATCATTATAAAAGGCTAATTGATCATTAGAAAACCCTTTTGCAAGTATGTTAGCACAGCTGAAAAATGTTGTCATGACTAAAGAAGCAATACAATTGGCCTTCTTTAGACTAGTTTAGTATCTGGACCATCAGCATTTGTGTCTTCGATTACAGGCTCAAAATGTACAGAATCAAAGATCTTTCTTCTGAAACTCGTCAGTTTATTCTTGTTCTGAGAAATGGATATTCCATGCGAGAAATTGCAAAGAAACTGATGATCTCGTACAACGCTGTGTACTACTCCCTTCACAGAACAGCTCTAACCATAATAGAAAGAGAAGTGGGAGGCCCCGGTGCACAACTGAGCAAGAGGAGAAGTACATTAGAGTGTCTAGTTTGAGAAATAGACGCCTCATAAGTCCTCAACTGGCAGCATCATTAAATAGTACCCGCAAAATACCAGTCTCAACGTCAACAGTGAAGACGCGACTCCGGGATGCTGGTAGGCCAGTGATGTAATCAAAAATCGAAATGTAATTAATGTTAAATTCAGGCTGTATCAAAACAAAGTGTGGAACAAGTCAAGTTGTGTGAATACTTTCTGAAGGCATTACATACGTGGATATTCATTGCAAAGATGGAAGTGCACATTATTCTTAAGTGACATTAGATAATGGTGGATGTTGTACACATGTGATTCCCTAGATGAGTTCGGGCATAGGGAGCTACGCTACTCTGTCTCCTAAAAGACTGGCTGCTCACCACGCCTCCGACCAGTACAAGATATCACACGAGTTCTATGCTACTGCTACGCTCCAGAGGCCCGGTAAGACTACGCTCAACACACACACACACACACACACACACACACACACTCACACTCACACTCACACTCACACTCACACTCACACTCACACTCACACTCACTCACTCACTCACTCACTCACTCACTCACTCACTCACACACACACACCTACACACACACACACACACACTCAATAACACGACGCATTCCTCAAGGTGAATCCCTATATGAATGCAATGCAAGCACTGAATCTTTCACTCTTTGCTGTCATTTACTCTTCTGTATAGAGGTAATTGGGTCCTTGGTCTATAGCTTGTCTTTAACATGTTATGTGGACTGACTGTTGTCCTCATTGTGATGGAGTTGTTGACGAGGTGCATGTGGAGTGAGTAGCTCTGGTTTGTTCAGACAAAACTGTGGTTAGAAGCCAGACAACAAAGTTTAAATTAAGACGCTAAAATTGATAGATCAATATATCCTCAAGTAGCTGGGAGAGAGTGAGCTGTCTATCTGTTGATTTGACTTTGTCTATCTGGGAGAGAGTGACCTGTCTATCTGGGAGAGAGTGAGCTGTCTAGCTGGGAGAGAGTGAGCTGTCTAGCTGGGAGAGAGTGAGCTGTCTAGCTGGGAGAGAGTGAGCTGTCTAGCTGAGAGAGAGTGAGCTGTCTAGCTGAGAGAGAGTGATCTGTCTAGCTGAGAGAGAGTGAGCTGTCTATCTGGGAGAGAGTGAGCTGTCTATCTGGGAGAGAGTGAGCTGTCTATCTGGGAGAGAGTGAGCTGTCTATCTGGGAGAGAGTGAGCTGTCTATCTGGGAGAGAGTGAGCTGTCTATCTGGGAGAGAGTGAGCTGTCTATCTGGGAGAGAGTGAGCTGTCTATCTGGGAGAGAGTGAGCTGTCTAGCTGAGAGAGAGTGAGCTGTCTAGCTGGGAGAGAGTGAGCTGTCTAGCTGGGAGAGAGTGAGCTGTCTATCTGGGAGAGAGTGAGCTGTCTAGCTGAGAGAGAGTGAGCTGTCTAGCTGAGAGAGAGTGAGCTGTCTATCTGGGAGAGAGTGAGCTGTCTATCTGGGAGAGAGTGAGCTGTCTATCTGGGAGAGAGTGAGCTGTCTATCTGGGAGAGAGTGAGCTGTCTATCTGGGAGAGAGTGAGCTGTCTAGCTGAGAGAGAGTGAGCTGTCTATCTGGGAGAGAGTGAGCTGTCTATCTGGGAGAGAGTGAGCTGTCTAGCTGAGAGAGAGTGAGCTGTCTAGCTGGGAGAGAGTGAGCTGTCTAGCTGGGAGAGAGTGAGCTGTCTATCTGGGAGAGAGTGATCTGTCTATATGGGAGAGAGTGAGCTGTCTATATGGGAGAGAGTGATCTGTCTAGCTGGGAGAGAGTGAGCTGTCTATCTGGGAGAGAGTGAGCTGTCTATCTGGGAGAGAGTGAGCTGTCTAGCTGAGAGAGAGTGAGCTGTCTATCTGGGAGAGAGTGAGCTGTCTATCTGGGAGAGAGTGAGCTGTCTATCTGGGAGAGAGTGAGCTGTCTATCTGGAGAGAGTGAGCTGTCTAGCTGGGAGAGAGTGAGCTGTCTAGCTGGGAGAGAGTGATCTGTCTATCTGGGAGAGAGTGATCTGTCTATCTGGGAGAGAGTGATCTGTCTATCTGGGAGAGAGTGAGCTGTCTAGCTGGGAGAGAGTGAGCTGTCTAGCTGGGAGAGAGTGAGCTGTCTAGCTGGGAGAGAGTGAGCTGTCTAGCTGGGAGAGAGTGAGCTGTCTAGCTGGGAGAGAGTGAGCTGTCTAGCTGGGAGAGAGTGAGCTGTCTAGCTGGGAGAGAGTGAGCTGTCTAGCTGGGAGAGAGTGAGCTGTCTAGCTGGGAGAGAGTGAGCTGTCTAGCTGGGAGAGAGTGAGCTGTCTAGCTGGGAGAGAGTGAGCTGTCTATCTGGGAGAGAGTGAGCTGTCTATCTGGGAGAGAGTGAGCTGTCTAGCTGGGAGAGAGTGAGCTGTCTAGCTGGGAGAGAGTGAGCTGTCTAGCTGGGAGAGAGTGAGCTGTCTAGCTGGGAGAGAGTGAGCTGTCTAGCTGGGAGAGAGTGAGCTGTCTAGCTGGGAGAGAGTGAGCTGTCTAGCTGGGAGAGAGTGAGCTGTCTAGCTGAGAGAGAGTGAGCTGTCTAGCTGGGAGAGAGTGAGCTGTCTATCTGGGAGAGAGTGAGCTGTCTAGCTGAGAGAGAGTGAGCTGTCTAGCTGGGAGAGAGTGAGCGGTCAGTTATGTACAACAGCGAACCAATCATTTAAACAGATGTGGCAACAAGAACCCTACAAGCCATGGCTTCCCTCAGCAGAAAAGTCAAGGAATAACTTGGAGATGCAAACGAGAGTAAAGAACAGCTAAATGATATCCAGGAAATCGTAGCTAAAATGCTCTCAGTGCTCACCAAAACAAACAAACTGTTACAATCTGTGATGATAAAAGTACATTTGCTAAAAAAGTTAAGTAGTCTATGATGTTAGACGTGCACCAACAAAGCGTGCGCATGAGCGGAAACAAAGCTGCAAACTTTTGGAACATGAATTGGACCAGCAAGAAAATAGAATGAGATGAAACAACATGAGAATATTGTCCTTACCGGAAGGCAAGGACAAATGGGACCTTTCCAGCTACGTGGTCAAACTGATATCAGAGGAACTTGAAGTGGGTAAATCACCAGAGGATCTGGAACGATGCCATAGGATTGGCGTAAAACAGAAGAATGCTAAATACCTTTACATGGGAATCTTCAAGATGTGGAACTATCAGACCAAAGTCAACATTCTGAAGGCACAGGGGGGAAAGGAGATCAAAATCCACGGCCAGTCCATTCGATTCGTCCATGATCTGTCTGACAGGCAGCGGGGGGAAAAAAGCCACAAATTCATTCCGATCAGAATAGTCACTGGAGAAAAGAGGAATCACAGCTCCGCTTCCCGGCAGTACTGTGGGTAGAGAAGGGAAAGCAAAGGATGGAATTCACAAGAGGCGATATTCCCTTCCACTTGAAGAAGAGCCCCTTCCTCTGAGAAGAGGAAGAAGTAGGTAAAGGTGATAACCATGTTAGGCCACATACAGGATGCCAGCTCATCGTAAACTCAATATTCTGCCCCCTCCCCCCAATAAAATCTATACACTACTTTCTCCAAGTAATTATCCTTCTATATGAAGTAACAATAGAAGTATTAGGGTTGTTATGGTGACCGTATTACCACCACACCAGACTAGGGTTGTTATGGTGACCGTATTACCACCACACCAGACTAGGGTTGTTATGGTGACCGTATTACCACCACACCAGACTAGGGTTGTTATGGTGACCGTATTACCACCACACCAGACTAGGGTTGTTATGGTGACCGTATTACCACCACACCAGACTAGGACTGTTATGGTGACCGTATTACCACCACACCAGACTAGGGCTGTTATGGTGACCGTATTACCACCACACCAGACTAGGACTGTTATGGTGACCGTATTACCACCACACCAGACTAGGACTGTTATGGTGACCGTATTACCACCACACCAGACTAGGGTTGTTATGGTGACCGTATTACCACCACACCAGACTAGGGTTGTTATGGTGACCGTATTACCACCACACCAGACTAGGGTTGTTATGGTGACCGTATTACCACCACACCAGACTAGGACTGTTATGGTGACCGTATTACCACCACACCAGACTAGGGTTGTTATAGTGACCGTATTACCACCACACCAGACTAGGACTGTTACGGTGACCGTATTACCACCACACCAGACTAGGGTTGTTATGGTGACCGTATTACCACCACACCAGACTAGGACTGTTATGGTGACCGTATTACCACCACACCAGACTAGGGTTGTTATGGTGACCGTATTACCACCACACCAGACTAGGACTGTTATGGTGACCGTATTACCACCACACCAGACTAGGGTTGTTATGGTGACCGTATTACCACCACACCATACTAGGGTTGTTATGGTGACCGTATTACCACCACACCAGACTAGGGTTGTTATGGTGACCGTATTACCACCACACCAGACTAGGACTGTTATGGTGACCGTATTACCACCACACCATACTAGGGTTGTTATGGTGACCGTATTACCACCACACCAGACTAGGGTTGTTATGGTGACCGTATTACCACCATACCAGACTAGGGTTGTTATGGTGACCGTATTACCACCACACCAGACTAGGGTTGTTATGGTGACCGTATTACCACCGCACCATACTAGGGTTGTTATGGTGACCGTATTACCACCACACCAGACTAGGGTTGTTATGGTGACCGTATTACCACCACACCAGACTAGGGTTGTTATGGTGACCGTATTACCACCACACCAGACTAGGGTTGTTATGGTGACCGTATTACCACCACACCAGACTAGGGTTGTTATGGTGACCGTATTACCACCACACCAGACTAGGGTTGTTATGGTGACCGTATTACCACCACACCAGACTAGGACTGTTATGGTGACCGTATTACCACCACACCAGACTAGGGTTGTTATGGTGACCGTATTACCACCACACCAGACTAGGACTGTTATGGTGACCGTATTACCACCACACCAGACTAGGGTTGTTATGGTGACCGTATTACCACCACACCAGACTAGGACTGTTATGGTGACCGTATTACCACCACACCAGACTAGGGTTGTTATGGTGACCGTATTACCACCACACCAGACTAGGGTTGTTATGGTGACCGTATTACCACCACACCAGACTAGGACTGTTATGGTTGACCGTATTACCACCACACCAGACTAGAACTGTTATGGTGACCGTATTACCACCACACCAGACTAGGGTTGTTATGGTGACCGTATTACCACCACACCAGACTAGGGTTGTTATGGTGACCGTATTACCACCATACCAGACTAGGGTTGTTATGGTGACCGTATTACCACCACACCAGACTAGGACTGTTATGGTGACCGTATTACCACCACACCAGACTAGGGTTGTTATGGTGACCGTATTACCACCACACCAGACTAGAACTGTTATGGTGACCGTATTACCACCACACCAGACTAGGGTTGTTATGGTGACCGTATTACCACCACACCAGACTAGGGTTGTTATGGTGACCGTATTACCACCACACCAGACTAGGGTTGTTATGGTGACCGTATTACCACCATACCAGACTAGGGTTGTTATGGTGACCGTATTACCACCACACCAGACTAGGGTTGTTATGGTGACCGTATTACCACCGCACCATACTAGGGTTGTTATGGTGACCGTATTACCACCACACCAGACTAGGGTTGTTATGGTGACCGTATTACCACCACACCAGACTAGGGTTGTTATGGTGACCGTATTACCACCACACCAGACTAGGGTTGTTATGGTGACCGTATTACCACCACACCAGACTAGGGTTGTTATGGTGACCGTATTACCACCACACCAGACTAGGGTTGTTATGGTGACCGTATTACCACCACACCAGACTAGGACTGTTATGGTGACCGTATTACCACCACACCAGACTAGGGTTGTTATGGTGACCGTATTACCACCACACCAGACTAGGACTGTTATGGTGACCGTATTACCACCACACCAGACTAGGGTTGTTATGGTGACCGTATTACCACCACACCAGACTAGGACTGTTATGGTGACCGTATTACCACCACACCAGACTAGGGTTGTTATGGTGACCGTATTACCACCACACCAGACTAGGGTTGTTACGGTGACCGTATTACCACCACACCAGACTAGGGTTGTTACGGTGACCGTATTACCACCATACCAGACTAGGGTTGTTATGGTGACCGTATTACCACCACACCAGACTAGGGTTGTTATGGTGACCGTATTACCACCACACCATACTAGGGTTGTTATGGTGACCGTATTACCACCACACCATACTAGGGTTGTTATGGTGACCGTATTACCTCCACACCAGACTAGGGTTGTTATGGTGACCGTATTACCACCACACCAGACTAGGACTGTTATGGTGACCGTATTACCACCACACCAGACTAGGGTTGTTATGGTGACCGTATTACCACCACACCAGACTAGGGTTGTTATGGTGACCGTATTACCACCACACCAGACTAGGGTTGTTATGGTGACCGTATTACCACCATACCAGACTAGGGTTGTTATGGTGACCGTATTACCACCACACCAGACTAGGGTTGTTATGGTGACCGTATTACCACCACACCAGACTAGGACTGTTATGGTGACCGTATTACCACCACACCAGACTAGGGTTGTTATGGTGACCGTATTACCACCACACCAGACTAGGGTTGTTATAGTGACCGTATTACCACCACACCAGACTAGGACTGTTATGGTGACCGTATTACCACCACACCAGACTAGGACTGTTACGGTGACCGTATTACCACCACACCAGACTAGGACTGTTATGGTGACCGTATTACCACCACACCAGACTAGGGTTGTTATGGTGACCGTATTACCACCACACCAGACTAGGGTTGTTATGGTGACCGTATTACCACCACACCAGACTAGGGTTGTTATGGTGACCGTATTACCACCACACCAGACTAGGGTTGTTATGGTGACCGTATTACCACCACACCAGACTAGGGTTGTTATGGTGACCGTATTACCACCACACCAGACTAGGGTTGTTATGGTGACCGTATTACCACCATAACAGACTAGGACTGTTATGGTGACCGTATTACCACCACACCAGACTAGGGTTGTTATGGTGACCGTATTACCACCACACCAGACTAGGACTGTTACGGTGACCGTATTACCACTACACCAGACTAGGGTTGTTATGGTGACCGTATTACCACCACACCAGACTAGGGTTGTTATGGTGACCGTATTACCACCACACCAGACTAGGGTTGTTATGGTGACCGTATTACCACTACACCAGACTAGGACTGTTATGGTGATCGTATTACCACCACACCGCCGATCACGAGTCATGAAGGCAGTCAAATTTAGTCTTGGTAATTAGGCTTCTCCAAATGTTGATGCTGCTGTTGCCACTCAGCACTGTATTGTCCCTCTAATCACTCTGACATCAATATCAAATACTTCATATTTTTTCATTTTACCATTATTTAACTAGGCAAGTCAGTTAAGAACAAATTCTTATTTTCAATGACGGCCTAGAAACAGTGGGTTAACTGCCTTGTTCAGGGGCAGAACAACAGATTTTTACCTTGTCAGCTCTTGGATTTGATCTTGCAACCTTTCGGTTACTAGACCAACGCTCTAACCACTAGGCCACCTGCCACCCACGAGAGCCCACAAACTCATTTTGCACCACATTTCTATAGTCTATGCCTACTCTATTTCTTTATCATCTTTCCTAATGTTAAGCACATTGCTTCTCTTTACAACAGGAGTATAGCCTACCTGGCTGACATGAAAATGAACCCCGGGAAAAGCGACCTCCATTCGCTGTTGAAGTGCATACTGTGGAAGACATGTATTTTGCTCCCCTGTTTTGAGACAGGTGCATGATAGATATCCATTCTAAATAAAAACAAATGTCAAACAAATGTATTATATGTAAAGACAATATTAGATCAATAATAGTCTGATGAGTAACAATATTAGCCTATCAGTTGTGTACCAAATATTATCACTTGTTAATGATGCCCAGCATAAAAAACAAAGCCTTTTTTTTGCGACTTGTTCAAATCATAGTATCACACCTCATGTAGCCTAGCCCATAGGTCTATATGTTTTAATACGGTTAGTATCACACCTCATGTAGCCTAGCCCATAGGTCTATATGTTTTAATACGGTTAGTATCACACCTCATGTAGCCTAGCCCATAGGTCTATATGTTTTAATAAGGTTAGTATCACACCTCATATAGCCTAGCCTATAGGTCTATATGTTTTAATAAGGTTAGTATCACACCTCATGTAGCCTAGCCCATAGGTCTATATGTTTTAATAAGGTTAGTATCACACCTCATATAGCCTAGCCCATAGGTCTATATGTTTTAATAAGGTTAGTATCACACCTCATATAGCCTAGCCTATAGGTCTATATGTTTTAATAAGGTTAGTATCACACCTCATGTAGCCTAGCCCATAGGTCTATATGTTTTAATAAGGTTAGTATCACACCTCATATAGCCTAGCCTATAGGTCTATATGTTTTAATAAGGTTAGTATCACACCTCATGTAGCCTAGCCCATAGGTCTATATGTTTTAATAAGGTTAGTATCACACCTCATATAGCCTAGCCTATAGGTCTATATGTTTTAATAATGTTAGTATCACATCTCATGTAGCCTAGCCTATAGGTCTATATGTTTTAATACGTTAGTATCACACCTCATGTAGCCTAGCCCATAGGTCTATATGTTTTAATACGTTAGTATCACAACTAAAGTGGACAAATAACTTCTTAAAAACAAGCACATTAATCCGCTTTACAAGGGGTGTTGAGCCTTCATTTTTACATAATTTGCACATAAGCAGCGCGTTTGGGGAAAATAATTTTCACCATATATAATGCACCTTTATAGTAAAAGCATTAAATGCATAATTGCATTTGCGGTCACTTTAATTAATGGTGTTTTCCTGCTAATGGAACATTCTGTCACGTTCCTGACCTATTTATGTTAGTTTTTGTGTGTTAGTTGGTCAGGACGTGACGTTGGGTGGGCATTCTATGTTATTTGTTTCTATGTTGGTTTTGGTTTGCCTGGTATGGCTCTTGATTAGAGGCAGGTGGTTTGCGTTTTCCTCTAATCAAGAGTCATATTTAGGTAGGGCATTCTCACTGTTTGTTGGTGGGTGATTGTCTTCCGTGTCAGTATGTTTGTTCGTACCACACTGGACTGTAGCGTTTGTTTGTTTCGTTTCGTTTCGATGTCGTCTGTTTCCTGTACGTAAGTTTATGTTTAGTTATGTAAGTTTATGTTCAGGTTGCGTCAACGTCGGTTTTTTGTTATTTTGTAAGTTTGTTAAAGTGTTTTGTTTTGTTTCGTGGCTATTTAATTTATAATAAAGATGGCATATTTCCCTGAACCCGCATTTTGGTCAGAAGATCCTTCTCTCCTCACCTCATCCGAGGATGAGGAAAGCGACAGCCTTAACAGAATCACCCACCACGCTAAGACCAAGCGGCCAGGGAAAAATAAACGGAGTAAGGGACAGAAGAAGGAGCAATGGACATGGGAGGATTTATTGGATGGAAAAGGTGTCTACACATGGGAGGAGATCCTAGCTGGTAGAGATCGCCTCCCATGGGAACAGCTGGAGGCACTGAGGAGAGCGGAGGCTACCGGAGAGAGGAACCGGAGCTATGAGGGAACGCGTCTGGCACGGAAGCCAAAAAAGCCCGTAAGTAATTCCCAAAAATTTCTTGGGGGGGGGGCTAGGAGGTAGTGGGCCAAGGGCAGGTAGGAGACCTGCGCCCACTTCCCAGGCTTACCGTGGAGAGCGGGAGTACGGGCAGGCGCCGTGTTACGCAGTAGAGCGCACGGTGTCTCCTGTACGAGTGCATAGCCCAGTGCGGGTTATTCCACCTCCCCGCACTGGTAGGGCTAGATTGAGTATTGAGCCAGGTGTCATGAGGCCGGCTCAACGCGTCTGGTCTCCAGTGCGTCTCCTCGGGCCGGCATACATGGCACCTGCCTTACGCATGGTTTCCCCGGTTCGCCTACATAGGCCGGTGCGGGTTATTCCACCTCCCCGCACTGGTCGGGCAACCGGGAGTATTCAACCAGGTAAGGTTGGGCAAGCTCAATGCTCAAGAGTGCCAGTACGCCTCCACGGTCCGGTATTTCCGGCACCACCTCCCCGCCCCAGCCTAGTACCTACAGTGTCTACACTACGCACTAGGCTACCAGTGCGTATCCTGAGCCCTGTTCCTCCTCCACGCACTCTCCCTGTAGTGCGTGTATCTAGCCCGGTGCCTCCAGTTCCGGGCCCACGCACTAAGCTACCAGTGCGCCTCCAGAGCCCTGTACAAACTGTATCTTCTCCCCCTACTAATCCTGATGTGCTTGTCCTCAGCCCGGCGTCACCAGTGCCGGTACCACGCATCAGGGATAGAGTAGGCTTTGAGAATACAGTGTGCCCTGTCCCTGCTCCCCGCACTAGTAGGAAGGTGCTTGTCATTAGCACGGTGCCTCCAGTTCCGGCACCACGCACCAGGTCTACAGTGCACCGTATCCGGCCAGAGCCATCCGTCTCCCCAGCGCCATCTGAGCCATCCGTCTCCCCAGCGCCATCTGAGCCATCCGTCTCCCCAGCGCCATCTGAGCCATCCGTCTCCCCAGCGCCATCTGAGCCATCCGTCTCCCCAGCGCCATCTGAGCCATCCGTCTGCCAGGAGCCTGCAAAGCCGCCCGTCTGCCATGAGCCTGCAAAGCCGCCCGTCTGCCATGAGCCTACAGAGCCGTCAGCCAGGCAGGAGCCGCTAGAGCCGTCAGCCAGACAGGAGCCGCTAGAGCCGTCAGCCAGACAGGATCTGCCAGAGCCGCCAACCAGACAGGATCTGCCAGAGTCGCCAACCAGACAGGATCTGCCAGAGTCGCCAACCAGACAGGATCTGCCAGAGCCGCCAACCAGACAGGATCTGCCAGAGCCGCCAACCAGACAGGATCTGCCAGAGCCGCCAACCAGACAGGATCTGCCAGAGCCGCAAACCAGACAGGATCTGCCAGAGCCGCCAGCGAGCCATGAGCAGCCAGAGCCGTCAGAGCGCCATGAGCAGCCAGAGCCGTCAGAGCGCCATGAGCAGCCAGAGCCGTCAGAGCGCCATGAGCAGCCAGAGCCGTCAGAGCGCCATGAGCGTCGAGAGCCGTCAGCCTGCCATGAGCGTCGAGAGCCGTCAGCCTGCCATGAGCGTCGAGAGCCGTCAGCCTGCCATGAGCGTCGAGAGCCGTCAGCCTGCCATGAGCGTCGAGAGCCGTCAGCCTGCCATGAGCGTCGAGAGCCGTCAGCCTGCCATGAGCGTCGAGAGCCGTCAGCCTGCCATGAGCGTCGAGAGTCGTCAGTCAGCCATGAGCTGCCCTTCAGCCTGAAAAGGCTAGATACCCAGAACTGCCCATCAGTCCAGAGCTGTCTCTCTGTCCGGAGCTGCCTTTCAGTCCGGAGTTGCCCCTCTATCCTGATCTCCCTCTCTATCTTTATCTACCTCTATTTTCTTATCTATCCCTCTGTCTTGGTTTATCTCTCTGTCCCGGTGTTGTCATTCTTAGATATGTTATTAAGAGGATTTTGTGGGGGAAGAAAGAGGGTGGACATTCTTGGAGGGAGGAGGCTAGGATGGATTATGGTGGGGTGGGAACCGCGCCCGGAGCCTGAGCCACCACCGTGGTTAGATGCCCACCCAGACCCTCCCCTAGACTTTGTGCTGGTGCGTCCGGAGTTCGCACCTTGTGGGGGGGGTACTGTCACGTTCCTGAACTATTTATGTTAGATTTTGTGTGTTAGTTGGTCAGGACGTGAGGTTGGGTGGGCATTCTATGTTATTTGTTTCTATGTTGGTTTTGGTTTGCCTGGTATGGCTCTTGATTAGAGGCAGGTGGTTTGCGTTTTCCTCTAATCAAGAGTCATATTTAGGTAGGGCATTCTCACTGTTTGTTTGTGGGTGATTGTCTCCTGTGATGTCTTCCGTCGTTGTCGATGTGTTTTCACTTACGGGACTGTTTGGCTGTTCGTGTGTTTCGATGTAACGTTCTTGTCCGTGAGTTTACGTTTGTGATGTGAGTTTATGTTCAGGTTCCGTTCTACGTCGTTTTGTTATTTTGTAGTTTTGAAAGTGTTTTGTTTTGTTTCGTTACCATCGTATTTATAATAAAGATGGCATATTTCCCTGAACCCGCATTTTGGTCAGAAGATCCTTCTCTCCTCACCTCATCCGAGGATGAGGAAAGCGACAGCCTTAACACATTCACGCTTATATCCTACTACCATGTGTGCATTGCTGCACTTATAATGTCAAGAAATAGCCTAATAGTTTATCAACATTTTAAGTTAAACGTTCTGATCTGTTGCGTCAAGCTCATTGCATTAACATTTTTTTTTTTAATGCTAGTTGTTGTATTAATTTGGGATCTATCATATTCTACAACTGTCCCAGACTATGTTTGGAATATTTATTTTTCACACAGAATAGAATATGTTGTACTAATGGGGATAGTAATGGGGATAGTGGTGGGGATAGTGGGGGGGACTAATGGGGATAGTAGATTGACATAGGCTAGTGCTTTTGCTGTTCGTTAGGCCTTACACATCTTGTTGGCTGACGAAAAAATAAATGTGGACAGTTCTTCCAATATCTTCAATATGCACCTCAGACTTGGATAAGGACATGCGTAGTTGGGTCCCCGATGTGTCTGTCTTCACTTGTAGCCTGTGAGAAAGACCCGATCACGTGACAGAGAGTCATGTGAGAGCTTCAGATTGCACAGCAAAAGGCATGGATTTTTTTAGGGTGCATTACGGCCACAAAGGGGATGCCGCAGTGAAATTCGAGGCATTATCAAGTGCTTGTCACATTGTGAAGGAGAGACTATTGGAGTGTGTACAGACTGCGCAAAAAACAAAGCAGAGCTCATGGCTTTTTTCAAACCATCATTAGAGTCTCATCATGCAGCCTTACAATATATTAAAAATCAACATATAGCCCAACATTTGTAAAACAACTGAAGTTACCTAAATAATTCAAAATTAAGCATATAGGAGTACCTATTTCTTTGTTAACCACTCAACACAGAATAGCTGCATGTGTGCACAAAATACTTCAGTTTTATTCAGCTTTATTCAATTGTATTCTTCATACTATGTGACTCAACACTATACATGTCAGCTACTACAGCGACTGAAATGACTGCAACAGTTAACAAAGATCTGCAGTTAGTTTCAGAGTGGGTGGCAAGGAATGAGTTAGCCCTAAATATTTCTAAACCTAAAACCATTGTATTTGGAACAAATCATTCACTAAATCCTAAACCTCAACTAAATATTGTAATAAATCATTTGGAAATTGAGCAAATTGATATGACTAAACTGCTTGGAATAACCCTGGACTGTAAACTATCATGGTGAAACATGTTGTAGCTAGGATTGGAAAAGTATGTCTATAATAAAGCGCTGCTCTGCCTTTTTATCAACACTATCAACAAGGCAGGTCCTACAGGCCCTAGTTTTGTCAGACCTGGACTACTGTTCAGTCGTGTGGTCAGGTGCCAGAGAAAAGGACTTAGGAAAATTGCATTTGGCTCAAAACAGGGCAGCATAGCTGGCCTCTGGCTGTACAGAGAGCTAACATTAATAGTATGCATGTCAATCTCTCCTGGCTCAAAGTGGAGGAGAGATGGACTTCATCACTAGTTGTATTTGTGAGAGGTATTGACATGTTGAATGCATCGAGTTGTCTGTTTAAACTACTGGCACATAGCTCAGACACCAATGCATACCCCACAAGACATGCCACAAGAGGTCTGTTTAAACTACTGGCACATAGCTCAGACACCAATGCATACCCCACAAGACATGCCACAAGAGGTCTGTTTAAACTACTGGCACATAGCTCAGACACCAATGCATACCCCACAAGACATGCCACAAGAGGTCTGTTTAAACTACTGGCACATAGCTCAGACACCAATGCATACCCCACAAGACATGCCACAAGAGGTCTGTTTAAACTACTGGCACACAGCTCAGACACCAATGCATACTCCACAAGACATGCCACAAGAGGTCTGTTTAAACTACTGGCACACAGCTCAGACACCAATGCATACCCCACAAGACATGCCACAAGAGGTCTGTTTAAACTACTGGCACATAGCTCAGACACCAATGCATACCCCACAAGACATGCCACAAGAGGTCTGTTTAAACTACTGGCACACAGCTCAGACACCAATGCATACCCCACAAGACATGCCACAAGAGGTCTGTTTAAACTACTGGCACACAGCTCAGACACCAATGCATACCCCACAAGACATGCCACAAGAGGTCTGTTTAAACTACTGGCACACAGCTCAGACACCCATACATACCCCACAAGACATGCCACAAGAGGTCTGTTTAAACTACTGGCACACAGCTCAGACACCCATACATACCCCACAAGACATGCCACAAGAGGTCTGTTTAAACTACTGGCACACAGCTCAGACACCAATGCATACCCCACAAGACATGCCACAAGAGGTCTGTTTAAACTACTGGCACACAGCTCAGACACCAATGCATACCCCACAAGACATGCCACAAGAGGTCTGTTTAAACTACTGGCACATAGCTCAGACACCAATGCATACCCCACAAGACATGCCACAAGAGGTCTGTTTAAACTACTGGCACACAGCTCAGACACCAATGCATACTCCACAAGACATGCCACAAGAGGTCTGTTTAAACTACTGGCACACAGCTCAGACACCAATGCATACCCCACAAGACATGCCACAAGAGGTCTGTTTAAACTACTGGCACACAGCTCAGACACCAATGCATACCCCACAAGACATGCCACAAGAGGTCTGTTTAAACTACTGGCACACAGCTCAGACACCCATACATACCCCACAAGACATGCCACAAGAGGTCTGTTTAAACTACTGGCACACAGCTCAGACACCCATACATACCCCACAAGACATGCCACAAGAGGTATGTTTAAACTACTGGCACACAGCTCAGACACCAATGCATACCCCACAAGACATGCCACAAGAGGTCTGTTTAAACTACTGGCACACAGCTCAGACACCAATGCATACCCCACAAGACATGCCACAAGAGGTCTGTTTAAACTACTGGCACACAGCTCAGACACCAATGCATACCCCACAAGACATGCCACAAGAGGTCTGTTTAAACTACTGGCACACAGCTCAGACACCCATACATACCCCACAAGACATGCCACAAGAGGTCTGTTTAAACTACTGGCACATAGCTCAGACACCAATGCATACCCCACAAGACATGCCACAAGAGGTCTGTTTAAACTACTGGCACACAGCTCAGACACCCATACATACCCCACAAGACATGCCACAAGAGGTCTGTTTAAACTACTGGCACATAGCTCAGACACCAATGCATACCCCACAAGACATGCCACAAGAGGTCTGTTTAAACTACTGGCACACAGCTCAGACACCAATGCATACCCCACAAGACATGCCACAAGAGGTCTGTTTAAACTACTGGCACACAGCTCAGACACCAATGCATACCCCACAAGACATGCCACAAGAGGTCTGTTTAAACTACTGGCACACAGCTCAGACACCCATACATACCCCACAAGACATGCCACAAGAGGTCTGTTTAAACTACTGGCACACAGCTCAGACACCAATGCATACCCCACAAGACATGCCACAAGAAGTCTGTTTAAACTACTGGAACATAGCTCAGACACCAATGCATACCCCACAAGACATGCCACAAGAGGTCTGTTTAAACTACTGGCACATAGCTCAGACACCAATGCATACCCCACAAGACATGCCACAAGAGGTCTGTTTAAACTCCTGGCACATAGCTCAGACACCAATGCATACACCACAAGACATGCCACAAGAGGTATGTTTAAACTACTGGCACATAGCTCAGACACCAATGCATACCCCACAAGACATGCCACAAGAGGTCTGTTTAAACTACTGGCACATAGCTCAGACACCAATGCATACCCCACAAGACATGCCACAAGAGGTCTGTTTAAACTACTGGCACATAGCTCAGACACCAATGCATACCCCACAAGACATGCCACAAGAGGTCTGTTTAAACTACTGGCACATAGCTCAGACACCAATGCATACCCCACAAGACATGCCACAAGAGGTCTGTTTAAACTACTGGCACATAGCTCAGACACCAATGCATACCCCACAAGACATGCCATAAGAGGTCTCTTTACAGTCTCCAAGTCCAGAACAGACTATGGGAGGCACACAGTACTACATAGAGCCATGACTACATGGAACTCTATTCCACATGAAGTAACTGTGATGCAAGCAGTAAAATTAGATTGAAAAACAGACCAAAAAACACCTTATGGAACAACGGGGACTGTGAAGCAACACAAACATAGGCACAGACACATGCATACACACACACACACGATAACATACGCACTATACACACACACATGGATTTAGTACTGTAGATATGTGGTAGTGGTGGAGTAGGGGCCTGAGGGCACACAGTGTGTTGTGAAACCTGTCAATGTATTGTAATGTTTTTAAAATTGTATAAACTGCATTAATTTTGCTGGACCACAGGAAGAGTAGTTTTGGCAGCAGAGTGAGGGATACTGAATATGATATGTTGGAGGGTGAGGGAAGAGTGAGGGATACTGAATATGATATGTAGGAGGGTGAGGGAAGAGTGAGGGATACTGAATATGATATGTTGGAGGGTGGGAGAGAATGCATAGGGTATATGTTGAGCGGGAATGAATGAGAACAGCTAAGTAAGTGGATGGTTCGGTGTAAGTATGTCCAAGAGGTGGGGAGGGTGGAAAAAGATGGGAGGTTGGGACAAGCTTGGCTTGGGAGGATAAGGGTGGGCAAGGCTGGGAGGTTGGGACAAGCTTAGCTTGGGAGGATAAGGGTGGGCAAGGCTTGGATGTTGGGACAAGCTTGGCTTGGGAGGATAAGGGTGGGCAAGGCTGGGAGGTTGGGACGAGCTTAGCTTGGGAGGATAAGGGTGGGCAAGGCTGGGATGTTGGGACAAGCTTGGCTTGGGAGGATAAGGGTGGGCAAGGCTGGGAGGTTGGAACAAGCTTAGCTTGGGAGGATAAGGGTGGGCAAGGCTGGGAGGTTGGGACGAGCTTGGCTTGGGAGGATAAGGGTGGGCAAGGCTGGGAGGTTGGGACGAGCTTAGCTTGGGAGGATAAGGGTGGGCAAGGCTGGGATGTTGGGACAAGCTTGGCTTGGGAGGATAAGGGTGGGCAAGGCTGGGATGTTGGGACAAGCTTAGCTTGTGAGGATAAGGGTGGGCAAGGCTGGGAGGTTGGGACGAGCTTGGCTTGGGAGGATAAGGGTGGGCAAGGCTGGGAGGTAGGGACAAGCTTAGTTTAGGTGTACATGGATGGGAGGTTGGGACAAGCTTGGCTTGGGTGTGGTAGTGGGGGGTGGCAAATTGAGAGGGGGAGGTTGAGGTGGGGTTGGGTTTGGCTTAGGAAAGAGAGAAGAAAGGATTTAACTATAAGACAATGTAATTTAATACATTTCTGTTACTTGCAAAACGTTACTGTAAAATTTGTTCTGGACAGATTAGGAGATGATGTCGATCATTATTATTCCTTGTTATTTTAACTAAGATTCAATGGTGGTTATTGGTGAGACTGGAGAGGGGATTTATCCGGGGGATTGGGATGGGCATCAGATACTCCTGAGGTGTGTGTGAGGGGCCTCTACTCATCTCACGTCAGTCTCGCGGTGGACCCACCCTTCCCAAGTAGACCCGCTATATTTTAATTTAATTTACAATGCAATACAAACTGACCACAGGATTTCAGTGGCAGTCTTTCTCCAATGTAATGAACAATGATAATCCACAGACGTTTGCTACATTAGGAGAGGAGCTAGAGCTTAAAAGGCCTAAAAAGGCACAGCGCCTCAAAGAACACTTTACTTTATGTTATTTTGTCTGTTTTCTGTTAAATGTCTGCTCAGCTCACATGCTCTTTATATGTAATGTATACAATAACTGTAATGTCTGCTAAAGTGTTTTTATCGGGTTCTTCAATGACAGACGGAATAGATAAGGTCAACTGTTTATTTTTGACAAGTAAAGACCAACAAAATCCAATTTATCACATGGAATGTGAACGGTTCTCAAACACTTAAAGAGATTGTCAGCAGATGTGGTTTTCTTGCAAGAGTTACATTTAAAAAAAGGAGAAATTGAATATTTAAAGAGGAGCTGAGTTAGAGAGGCCTATGCTGCCACCTACAGTAGTAACAGCAGAGGTGTAGGCATCCTGATAAATAAGAATACACCCTTTTCCCTTATATCCCAGCACACATACCAAGAAGGCCGTTTTCTCATGTTGAATTGTACCTTACATGGTGAAAAATACACATTGATTTTATTGTATATGCCACCAAATGACTTATTATTTCAATATTGAAATAGCATGGATGACAGAGAAAAACAAAGTGGTATAATTTAAGGTCATATGGCAAGTAATAATGCAGCCACTAGAGATGGGGGGTGACTAGGGATGGGGTGTGGCACTAGGGATGGGGGTGTGGCACTAGGGATGGGGGTTTGGCACTAGAGATGGGGTGACTAGGGACGGGGGTTTGGCACTATGAATTGGGGTGTGGCACTAGGGATGGGGGTGTGGCACTAGGGATGGGGGTGTGGCACTAGAGATGGGGTGTCTAGGGATGGGGATGTGGCACTATGAATTGGGGTGTGGCACTAGGGATGGGGATGTGACCCCAATAACAGACCCATCGTTCTACAGTAAGGTACCACGCTGTGGTTTTATGATTATATTTATAGTACCTTATTATAATACCATCCATGTTTCCTATGTGTGTGTTTGTTGAATGTCGTCTCTGAAGGTTCAGTGCTTCTGAAAACTGCATTTATACACCTGAGTCGTGATGCTTCAAGGGGCTCGTTGTAGAGAACAGAACACAGGCCAAGGTTGTGCTGTTTGCAGAGAGTTCTGTTGACATGAATGTAGACACATTCTATGAGATGGCCTTAGCTGTTGTCAGGTCATTTTCAATTCCATCAGTTCCAGAGATTAGACTAAATTCCATTGTCAGAATTGTGAAGCGCTATTATTCTTAGCATATAATTGATTTCTTCTTTTGAAACAAGATGGGAGCTGACAGTGAACACAGACTCCTAGCTATAGCATGACTGCGCTACTGAATGTTTGGGTTGTGTTGCGCCAGCTACTCGTTTGATCATAATATAGTCTTGATTCAGAAGTTTGATAGTCATTGACATTGAGCAGAAACATCAAAGTAAGAACTTCAATGCCTTTGTTTATAGAATGAGGTAAATCCCCAGGAGCAGCGGGCTAAATATATACTTAGTGGTGCCGCGCTGTGGTTTTATCATCATATTTATACAGTTCCTTTTTATAATACCTTACATGTTTCCTTTTTAGCACACAGACAGGAAGTTAAGAGCAGAACACAGGCAGCAGTGCACTTTTTTGCATATTCCTTTTCTTTTCTCCTCCTTGTGTTTTCTGACTGTATATAGTATCATGGGAGGCCAGTTCCCTCTCTCCCTCTCTCCATCTGTCCCTCTCTCCATTCATCCCTCCTTCCATCTCCCCTTATTTCTCACCATCCCTCCATCCTAACTTCAGTTGTACACTTTGATTTGGGGAGCCTCAGCAGTGACTCAGTAAGTGTCCATGAGACATCAAAGAAGGGAGGGAAGAGAGGAGGAGAAGAGAGTTGAATGACAAGAATGAAACAGGCAACGAAGGAGTGTGTCCATTATTATAATTAGTGCTCTCCTTTTCTCTATTCCCTTCATCCTCTCTCCTCTTTTCTGTCCATATTCAAACACTTATTTTTTAAAATAACCATCAGTGGAGTGTCAAAGGGAGGCAGGTTCCTTCAGTTTATAACTAATTATCTAGTCTTAGTTCTCTCTCTCTCGCACGCACGCGCGCACGCACGCACGCACGCACACACACACACACACACACACACACACACACGCACGCACTTACACTCACACACACACACACACACACACACACACACACACACACACACACACACACACACACACACACACACACACACACACACACTCACACTCACACTCACACTCACACTCACACACACACACAACCCCCTCTCTTCCTGTCTCTCTCTCTCTATATCTCTCTCTCTCATCTCTCTCCATCTTCACTCCTCCTGTCCTGCTAGGCAGGCCCTGCCATACATTTGTAAAGCAGTGTAATTAACAAGCGTTCAGTAAGGAAAGGTCATAGGTGTCTGTGTTTCGGGACTCCTGCCAAGAGGAAGGGGAAACACACACAATGTGGAAAAGGTCGTTTTACATCCTACTATTTTATTGCTGCCGTTAGACAATGTGCTCTATGGATATTACAGTACATTACACCATCTCTGTTCTCCCTACACAGTAGCATGGTAAATGACCCTCTCTATCACTGGGGATCAGCACAATATACACTATATCGCTGTCAGGAACAGTATCTGCTGTTGTAGCACCACTGACTCTCTCCTCCTTCCCCTCCTCTCTCCTCGTCCCTCTCTCCTCATCCCTCTCTCCTCATCCCTCTCTCCTCCTCCCTCTCTCCTCATCCCTCTCTCCTCATCCCTCTCTCCTCCTCACTCTCTCCTCCTTCCCCTCCTCTCTCCTCGTCCCTCTCTCCTCATCCCTCTCTCCTCATCCCTCTCTCCTCCTCCCTCTCTCCTCATCCCTCTCTCCTCATCCCTCTCTCCTCCTCACTCTCTCCTCCTTCCCCTCCTCTCTCCTCGTCCCTCTCTCCTCCTCACTCTCTCCTCCTTCCCCTCCTCTCTCCTCATCCCTCTCTCCTCATCCCTCTCTCCTCATCCCTCTCTCCTCCTCCCTCTCTCCTCATCCCTCTCTCCTCATCCCTCTCTCCTCATCCCTCTCTCCTCATCCCTCTCTCCTCCTCACTCTCTCCTCCTTCCCCTCCTCTCTCCTCATCCCTCTCTCCTCATCCCTCTCTCCTCCTCCCTCTCTCCTCATCCCTCTCTCCTCATCCCTCTCTCCTCATCCCTCTCTCCTCATCCCTCTCTCCTCCTCACTCTCTCCTCCTTCCCCTCCTCTCTCCTCATCCCTCTCTCCTCATCCCTCTCTCCTCGTCCCTCTCTCCTCGTCCTTCTCTCCTCATCCCCCTGCCTCTCTCCTCATCCCTCTCTCCTCCTCACTCTCTCCTCCTTCCCCTCCTCTCTCCTCATCCCTCTCTCCTCATCCCTCTCTCCTCGTCCCTCTCTCCTCGTCTTTCTCTCCTCATCCCCCTGCCTCTCTCCTCGTCCCTCTCTCCTCCTCACTCTCTCCTCCTTCCCCTCCTCTCTCCTCATCCCTCTCTCCTCATCCCTCTCTCCTCGTCCCTCTCTCCTCGTCCTTCTCTCCTCATCCCCCTGCCTCTCTCCTCATCCCTCTCTCCTCATCCCTCTCTTCTACTCCCCCTCCCTCTCTCCTAATCTCTCTCCTCGTCCTTCTTTCCTCATCCCCATGCCTCTCTCCTTGTCCATCTCTCCTCATTCCATTACCTCTCTCCTCCTCCTTCTCTCCTCATCCCTCTCTCCTCTTCCCACCCCTCTCCTCCTCTAATGCGTTCCCTCTTCATCCGTTGATGACATTTCCTCCCGATCCCCCAGTGTAGACACACAAACACTTGTCCTCTCTAATGGTGCTGGACAGATTCAGGCCTCTCACTGTCCGGGGTTTAACCTCATTGGGAAAATGAGCCAAGTGTGTGGTGTGTGTGTGCTCATGTGTATGGGGAGTTTTCCAATGATATCCAATTGTACCCTGGGGGTATAGTAGACGGGAGAAGACAGGACTAGAGGTTCTGGGGGGAGGGGTATAGTAGACTGGAGAAGACAGGACTAGAGGTTCTGGGCGGTGGTATAGTAGACAGGAGAAGACAGGACTAGAGGTTCTGGGGGGAGGGGTATAGTAGACTGGAGAAGACAGGACTAGAGGTTCTGGGGAGAGTATAGTAGACTGGAGAAGACAGGACTAGAGGTTCTGGGCGGTGGTATAGTAGACTGGAGAAGACAGGACTAGAGGTTCTGGGCGGTGGTATAGTAGACGGGAGAAGACAGGACTAGAGGTTCTGGGGGGGGTATAGTAGACGGGAGAAGACAAGACGAGAGGTTCTGGGCGGTGGTATAGTAGACTGGAGAAGACAGGACTAGAGGTTCTGGGCGGTGGTATAGTAGACGGGAGAAGACAGGACTAGAGGTTCTGGGGGGGTATAGTAGACGGGAGAAGACAAGACGAGAGGTTCTGGGCGGTGGTATAGTAGACTGGAGAAGACAGGACTAGAGGTTCTGGGGGGTGGTATAGTAGACGGGAGAAGACAGGACTAGAGGTTCTGGGGGGGTGTAGTAGACGGGAGAAGACAGGACTAGAGGTTCTGGGGGGTGGTATAGTAGACGGGAGAAGACAGGACTAGAGGTTCTGGGGGGGTATAGTAGACGGGAGAAGACAGGACTAGAGGTTCTGGGTGGTGGTATAGTAGACAGGAGAAGACATGACTAGAGGTTCTGGTGGATGGTATAGTAGACGGGAGAAGACAGGACTAGAGGTTCTGGGCGGTGGTATAGTAGACTGGAGAAGACATGACTAGAGGATCTTGGGCAGTGGTATAGTAGACTGGAGAAGACAGGACTACAGGTTCTGGTGGATGGTATAGTAGACTGGAGAAGACAGGACTAGAGGTTCTGGGCGGTGGTATAGTAGACTGGAGAAGACAGGACTAGAGGTTCTGGGGGGAGGGGTATAGTAGACTGGAGAAGACAGGACAAGAGGTTCTGGGGGGAGGGGTATAGTAGACAGGAGAAGACAGGATTAGAGGTTCTGGGGGGGTGTAGTAGACGGGAGAAGACAGGACTAGAGGTTCTGGGTGGTGGTATAGTAGACAGGAGAAGACAGGACTAGAGGTTCTGGGGGGTGGTATAGTAGACTGGAGAAGACATGACTAGAGGTTCTGGTGGATGGTATAGTAGACAGGAGAAGACAGGACTAGAGGTTCTGGGCGGTGGTATAGTAGACTGGAGAAGACAGGACTAGAGGTTCTGGGGCGGTGGTATAGTAGACTGGAGAAGACAGGACTAGAGGTTCTGGTGGATGGTATAGTAGACTGGAGAAGACAGGACTAGAGGTTCTGGGCGGTGGTATAGTAGACTGGAGAAGACAGGACTAGAGGTTCTGGGGGGGTATTGTAGACGGGAGAAGACAGGACTAGAGGTTCTGGGCGGTGGTATAGTAGACGGGAGAAGACAGGACTAGAGGTTCTGGGGGGAGGGGTATAGTAGACGGGAGAAGACAGGACTAGAGGTTCTGGGCGGTGGTATAGTAGACAGGAGAAGACAGGACTAGAGGTTCGGGGGGGTGGTATAGTAGACAGGAGAAGACAGGACTAGAGGTTCTGTGGGGTGGTATAGTAGACAGGAGAAGACAGGACTAGAGGTTCTGGGTGGTGGTATAGTAGACTGGAGAAGACAGGACTAGAGGTTCTGGTGGATGGTATAGTAGACGGGAGAAGACAGGACTAGAGGTGCTGGGGGGTGGTATAGTAGACAGGAGATGACAGGACTAGAGATACAATACTTGGTGGGGTATAGTAGACAGGAGATTACAGGATTAGAGATACAGTACTTGGTGGGCTATAGTAGACTGGAGAAGACAGGACTAGAGAATTTGGGGTAGTAGACTAATATAGGCTAGTAGAGACTAAAAGAGGCTAGTAGAGACTAATATAGGCTAGTAGAGACGAATATACTGTATGCTAGCAGAGGCTACATAGAGGCTGGTAGAGACTAGTAGAGACTAATTCAGGCTAATTTAGACTAATATACTGTAGGCTAGTTGAGGTTATTAGAGAATATTAGAAGCTAGTAGAGTCTAGTAGAGACCATTAGAGGCTTGTAAAGACTAGTATTGGCTAGTAGAGACTAATATAAGCTAGTAGGGACTAATATTTGGGAGTAGAGTCTAATTTAAGCTAGTAGAGAATTATATCGATGAGTAGAGACTAATATACTGTAGGCTAGAATAGCCTATTAGAGGTTATTAGAGGCTAGTAGAGCCAAATATACTGAAGGCTTGTAGAGGCTATTAGATATTCATAGAGTCTATTAGAAGCTAGTAGAGGCTAATATACTGAATGCTAGTAGAGGCTAGAATAGACTAGTAGAGAATATTAGAGGCTAGTAGAGCCTAATATAGGCTAGTAGAGGCTAGTAGAAGCTAGTAGAGTCTGTTAGAGGATATTAGAGGCTAGTGGAGAATAATACACGGTAGGCTATTCGAGTCTAGTAGAGGTTAGAAGAGGCTAGTAGAGGCTAATATAGGCTAGTAGAGACTAATATAGGCCAGTAGGGACCAATATACTGTAGACTAGTATAGGCTAATAGAGCCTACATAGAGACCATTAGAGGCTAGTAGAGGATATTAGAGGCTAGTTCAGGCTAATATACTGTAAACTATTACAGGTTATTAGAGCCTAGTAGAGGCTTGAAAGGCTATTAGAGGCTAATATAGGCTAGTAGCGGATAATATAGGCCAGTAGAGGCTAATAGAGAATATTAGAGACTAGTAGAATACATTACAGGCTAGTAGAGGATAGTAGAAGCAAATTTACTGTGGGCTAGTAGAGACTAATATAGGATAGTAGAGACTAATTTAGGCAAGTAGAGGCTATTAGAGGATAGTAGAGGCTAGTAGGGACTAATATAGGCTATTAGAGACTTATATCTGTATCAGTAGAGACTTATATCTTTAAAGGATCTGCCGAAATGTTTGCAACCCCCTTTTACTAGCCTGTTCAACCTGTCTTTCGTATCGTCTGAGATTCCCAAAGATTGGAAAGCTGCCGCGGTCATCCCCCTCTTCAAAGGTGGAGAAACTCTAGACCCAAACTGCTACAGACCTAATTCTATCCTACCCTGGCTTTCTAAGGTCAACAAAAGCCAAGTTAACAAACAGATTAACGACCATTTCGAATCCCACCGTACCTTCTCCGCTATGCAACCTGGTTTCAGAGCTGGTCATGGGTGCACCTCAGTCACGCTCAAGGACCTAAACGATATCATAACCTCCATTGATAAGAGACAATGCTGTGCAGCTGTATTCATCGACCTGGCCAAGGCTTTCGACTCTGTCAATCACCACATTCTTATCGGCAGACTCAACAGCCTTGGTTTCTCAAATGACTGCCTCGCCTGGTCCACCAACTACTTCTTTGATAGAGTTCAATGTGTCAAATTCTTGGGCCGACTCTCTTCTCTGTATACATCAACGATGTCGCTCCTGCTGCTGGTGATTCTCTGATCCACCTCTATGCAGACGACACCATTCTGTATACTTCTGGCCCTTTTTTGGATACTGTGTTAACTAACCTCCAGACGAGCTTCAATGCCATACCACACTCCTTCCGTGGCCTCCAACTTCTCTTAAATGCAAGTAAAACTAAATGCATGCTCTTCAACCGATTGCTGCCCGCACCTGCCCGCCCGTCCAGCATCACTACTCTGGACGGTTCTGACTTAGAATATGTGGACATATACAAATACCTAGGTGTCTGGTTAGACTGTAAACTCTCATTCCAGATTCACATTAAGCATCTCCAATCCAAAATTAAATCTAGAATCGGCTTCCTATATCGCAACAAAGCGTCCTTCACTCATGCTGCCAAACATACCCTCGTAAAACTGACCATCCTACTGATCCTCGATTTCGGCAATGTCATTTACAAAATAGCCTCCAACACTCTACTCAGCAAATTGGATGCAGTCTATCACAGTGCCATCCGTTTTGTTACCAAAGCCCCATATACTACCCACCACTTCTCGTTGGCTGGCCCTCACTTCATGCTCGTCGCCAAACCGACTGGCTCTAGGTCATCTATAAGTCTTTGCTAGATGAAGCCCCGCCTTATCTCAGCTCACTGGTCAGCTTTGCAACCCCTGGAGCTGAGCTGAGCAGCTCACTGCTCACTGGTCACCATAGCAGCACCCACCCGGAGCACGCGCTCCAGCAGGTATATTTCACTGGTCATCCCCAAAGCCAATTCCTCCTTTGGCCGTCTTTCCTTCCAGGTCTCTGCTGCCAATGACTGGAACAAACTGCAAAAATCACTGAAGCTGGAGACTCATATCTCCCTCACTAACTTTAAGCACCAGCTGTCAGAACAGCTCACAGATCACTGCACCTGTACATAGCCCATCTGTAAATAGCCCATTCAACTACCTCATCCCCATACTATGTTTATTTATTTATCTTGCTCTTTTGCACCCCATTACCTCTACTTGCACATTCATCTTCTGCACATCTATCACCAGTGTTTAATTGCTATATTGTAATTACTTCACCACCATGGCCTATTTATTGCCTTACCTCCCATAACGTACCTCATTTGCACACACTGTATATAAACTTTTTCTACTGTATTATTGACTGTATGTTTGTTTATTCCACGTGTAACCCTGTGTTGTTGTATGTGTCGACCTGCTTTGCTTTATCTTGGCCAGGTCGCAGTTGTAAATGACAACTTGTTCTCAACTAGCCTACCTGGTGAAATAAATAAAATAAAAATATTGGTGAGTAGAGCCTAATTTAGGCTAGTAGAGACTAAGTTACTGTAGACTAGTAGAGGCTAGTAGAGGCTAAGAGGCTAATAGAAGCTAGATGCTATGGGAGTAGAGGCTGGAAAAACTTTGAGGACAGAAACAGACACTGAAATGATAATGAATA
>NC_074671.1:12652566-12723811 GCF_029448725.1 Salvelinus fontinalis | reverse complement strand
CAGTACACAAACTTACAGAAATTATAAAAATACAGAAACAGACAGGCACATACTCTCTGTTGTTAACATCTGTGCATAGTCACTTTAATAACTCTACCTACATGTACATATTACCTCAACTAACCGGTGCCCCCGCTCATTGACTCTGCATCGGTAACCCCTGGAATTCAGTCTTGCTATTGTTATTTTACTGCTGCTATTTAATTACTTGTTACTTTTATCTCTTGTTCTTATCTGTATTTTTTTTAAACTGCTTTGTTGGTTCGGGGCTCGTGAGGAAGCATTTCACTGTGAGGTCTACACCTGTTGTATTCGGCGCATGTGACTAATAACATTTGATTTGATTTGACATATAAACAGACAGACACATAAATACACATGTATAATTCATACATTTATTTTTCTTTATTTTCTCTTTCTTCTTTTTTTTGTGTAGTTGTATTGTTCTTTAGTTGTAGTGTTCCTAGTTTTTTTTTTCCTGTATTGCTGTTCCTGTTCATTAGTGTCCCTTAGTATTCTGGATTTTGTCACGTTTTGTGTGGACTCTAGAAAGCGTACATGGTTCTGCAGTAGATAGCAGCCGTTTTACGGGCTCCTCACATATTCGGCTGTTTTGTGTGTTTTTTTACCCTGATCTTAACTTTTATGTACATAATGTCTCCGCCATCATTTCCTATGACCGAAAACAGCTTCTGGACATCAGAAAAAGCGATCACTAACCTCACTTTTGGACAAAAATGTCTACTTCAACGTGTCGGCATCTCTGGACATTCTTCTTACTCCGGACCAGGCACTATTCCCTGGGACTGGAAAGAAAAAGCAGGGGTGAAAGAGAGGCAGGGGAGCCGGCACCTTGATGAGACTACGCCGTCAAGCAAATAGACCGCCATTGCATTCTGTTCTATTGGCAAACGTGCATTTACTGGAGAACAAACCGTATATGCTCTGTTCGAGACTATCCTATCAGCGAGACCTTAAAAACTGTAATATCCTGTGTTTTCTCTGAGTCATGGCTGAACGAGGCCATGGATATATACGTCTCGCTAGTTTTTCTATGCATTGTCAAGACCGGATAGCAGACTTGGGTAGACTAAGGGAGGAGGGGTGTGTCTCTTTGGTAACAACAGCTGGTGCACAATCTCTAAAGTTAAGGAAGTCTCAAGTTTTTGCTCGCCTGAGTTTGAATACCCCATAATATTTTACAGACCATTTACCAAGAAAGTTTTCATCTCTATTTTTCATAGCTGTTTATTCTCCACCATAACCGACACTGGCACTAAGACCGCACTCCAATAGCTGTATAGTGCGATAAGAAAAAAAGAAAATGCACATTCATAGGTGGTGTTTGTCGTAGCCTGTGATTTTAATGCAGGGTAACTGAAATCTGTTTCATGTCATTTTTACCAGCATGTCACCTGTGCAACTAGAGCCGACAAAACTCTAGATAACGTTTACTACTACGCCTGCTCTGACGCGCAACGGATGTGGCAGGGTTTGAAAACTATCACGGATTACAAAGGGAAACAGCATTCAGAAGCACAGCGCCTACTTGACCTAATGCCTTCAATGCTCGCTTCAAGGCAAGCGACACTGAACCATGCATGAGAGCACCAGCTGTTCCGGACAACTGTGGCTTTTGTGAGTAAGACCTTTGAACAAGTTAACAGCAGGACCCGTACACAGATCATGCAATGTCTTCACTGACATTTTCAACCTATCCCTGACCCGGTCTGTAATACCAACTTGTTTCAAGTGGACCACCATAGTCCCCATGCCCAAGAATGCCAAGGTAACCTGCCTAAATGACTATCGTCCCGTAGCATTCACATCTATACCCATGAAATACTTTCAAAGGATGGTCATGGCTCACATCAACATCATCATCCCAGACACACTGGACCCACTCCAATCTACCTCAACAGATCCACAGATGATGCAATCTCTATTGCACTCCACACTGCCTTTAACCACTTGGACTAAAGGAATACCTATGTAAGAATGCTGTTCGTTGACTACAGCTCAGCATTCCCCTCCAAGCTCATCACCAAGCTAAGGACCCAGGGACTGCAACTAGATCCTGGACTTACTGACGGGATGCCCCCAGGTGGCGAGGGTAGGCAGCAACACTTCTGCCACGTTGACCACCTCCCGGGTGGCGCAGTGGTCTAGGGCACTGCATCGCAGTGCTAGCTGCGCCACCAGAGTCTCTGGGTTCGCGCCCAGGCTCTGTCGCAGCCGGCCGCAACCGGGAGGTCCGTGGGGGCGACGCACAATTGGCATAGCGTCGTCCGGGTTAGGGAGGGTTTGGCCGGTAGGGATATCCTTGTCTCAGTATGTAAAAATTTAATGAAATGTAAAAAATGTAATAATAAAAAATAAAAAATAAAAAATGTATGCACTCTACTGTAAGTCGCTCTGGATAAGAGCGTCTGCTAAATGACTAAAAATGTAAATGTAAACAAGGGGTCCCCTCAGGGGTGTGTGATTAGTACTCCTGTACTCCCTGTTCACCCACGACTGCGTGGCTGCGCGCGACTCCAACACTATCATTTAGTTTGTTAACAACACGATGGCGGTAGTATGATGAGGCAGCCTACAGGGAGGAGGTCAGAGACCTGGCAGTGTGGTGCCAGGAAAAAAACCTCTCGCGCAACGTCAGCAAGACAAAGGAGCTGATCGTGGACTACAGGAAAAGGAGGGGAGTGCACGCCCCCATGCACATTGATGGGGCTGTAGTGGAGCTTCAAGTTCCTCTGTGTCCACATCACTAAGAAATGAACATGGTCCACACACACCCCACACACACCCACACAGTTTTGAAAAGGGCACAGCAGTGCCTCATCCCCCTCAGGAGCCTGAAAATATTTGACCTGGGCCCTCGGATCTTTAAAAAGTTATACAGCAGCACCATTGAGAGCATCTTGACTGGCTGCATCACCACTTGGTATGTCAACGGCAAGGCACCCAACCTCAAGGCGCTACAGATGGTGGTGAGTACGGCCCAGGCCATCACTGGGGCTGAGCTCCCTGCCATCCAGAACCTCTTTACAAGGCGGTGTCAGAGGAAGGTACCAGGCGGTGTCAGAGGAAGGTACCAGGCGGTGTCAGAGGAAGGTACCAGGCGGTGTCAGAGGAAGGTACCAGGCGGTGTCAGAGGAAGGCCCAAAAAATTGTCAAAGACTCCGGCCACCCAAGCCATAAACTGTTTGCTCTGTTACAGCACGGCAAGCGGTACCAACAAGACCCTGAACAGCTTCTACCCCCCAAGCCATAAGACTGCTAAACAAGGCTGATAAATAGCTAATCAAATGGCTACCCACACACACACACACACACACACACACACACACACACACACACACACACACACACACACACACACACACACACACACACACACACACACACACACACACACACACACACACACACACACACACACACACACACACACACACACACACACACACACACACACACACACACACACACACACTTTCACACTCACCACATAAGCTGCTGCTACAGCTCAGTATTTTATCTAACCTGTTGCCTAGTCACTTTACCCTATACAGTATGTACACAGCGAATGGGGATGCGACATATATGATGAGAGAGACATGTAAAGAGAGGTTTTCCCTCCAACACTAACCTCCAGTCTTCTTCAATAGAGGCTCATTGGTCTTATCTAGATATGGGTTTAGGTACGGTGTCGAAATCCGATTACACATCATTATACATGTCGTGTTATACTGTCACGCTAGGCTATATCTTCTCAATGTCATTAACCAGCCAGGAATCTATCATTAGTCCTTGGGTCAAAGATAATGATTACAGTAAATAAACTACTATAGATTAATAATTGTTTGGTTATGGTACTTGAAAGTAAAATACATTTGTTTATTATTTGCTTATTAGGATCCCCATTAGCTTTTGCAGAAGCAGCATCTACTCGCCATGGGGTCCACAGTCAGACATTGGCTGCAGCCATTGAGCATGTCTTTGGAGTAAATACTCTATATACACTATGCCCGGGTGTATCCAAGCTTGTTTATTGGGCAATATGGAAAACGATTTGTTTACTCTCTGAGAAATGCATTAATACACGTTTGAGGGTTTGCTACCGTGCAAACAAAATGATAAAAGACACCATTTACTGTTATTGCATGAGTTAGATCGATGAGTCCGTTTTATATTGTAAAACACCCAATGAGATGAATTAGCATTTTCTTTCCAACAAAGAGTAGGAAATCTCTTAGTGAGCATTAAGTGATTGAGAAGATAGAATTACCACTGCAGGGCCTAATAGGGATACATAATGAATACGTGATGCCTCATTCACACACACATGCACACGCATATGCATATGCACACGAAAGCACGCACGCACGCACACACACACAGGCACGCACGCACGCACGCACACACACATATATTACATGTGCAAGACACATGCACGCGCACACACGCACACACGCACACACACACGCACGCACATGCGCACGCACACACACACACACAAATATATTACATGTGCAAGACACACGCACACACACGCATGCACGCACACACACACACACACACACACACATATATTACATGTGCAAGACACACGCACGCACACACACACACACACACACACACACACACACACACACACACACACACACACACACACACACACACACACACACACACACACACACTCCCTAAGATTCCAAATGTGTAAGTGATGCCTGGTCATAAGGACTAGATAAAGATAGTGCTGACATTGGGAACAGTATAGTCATTCATTATGTTATAGTTCTACATTATAGTGTCATTACCCTGCTCTGTATTCTGGTAATTAATGCTAGAAGTCATTTTTGGTCTCTATAACACTGCATTGAGTTCACTCTAAAGCCTGCAATGTATAGTTTATTGTTGGTTCTGGTGTAATCACAGGAGGCTACTGAGGGGAGGAAGGTGCAAAATAATGGCCACAGAGTACTGCAGGTCAGTGTGGCCTATTTCAAGCTTTTACTGTTATAATAACCAGTGGTCTAAAGCACTTAAGTAAAAATACTTCAAAGTACTACTTAAGTAGTTTTTTGGGGTATCTGTACTTTACTTTACTATTCATATTTTTGGCTACTTTTACTTCACTACATTCCTAAAGAAAATAAAGAACTTTTTACTCCATGTATTTTCCCTGACACCCAAACTTACTCGTTACATTTTGAATGCTAAGCAGGACAGGACATTTGCTTAATTCACACAATTATAAAGAGAACATCCCTAATGTTTCTGATATGGCAGACTCACTAAACACATGCTTTGTTTATAAATTATGTTTGAGTGTTGGAACATGCCCCTGGCTATCCATAAATTAAAAACATTAGAAAATGCTGCCGTCTGGTTTGTTTTATATAAGGAATTTGAAATGTATACTTTTACTTTTGTTTTTTTAAATATATTTTAGCAATTACATATACGTTTGATACTTAAGTATATTTAAAACCAACTTCCTTTAGACTTTTACTCAAGTTGTATTTTACTGTGTGACTTTCACTTTTAGTTGAGACCTTTTCCTTTAAGGTACCTTATCTTTTACTGGAGTATGACACTTTGGTACTTTTCACATCCGTACAAACACACATCCACATGCCATCCACACATGACACTCCAGCTAAACTCTACTGCAACAGTGGAGTGAGAGGTTAGAGCTTAGTTGGCGTTCTAGAAACCTTGTGTGAATACAGTTTATTCATTCATACGAGGGGTGAGTTAATGGAAAGAACACTGTTTTCATGTGTCCCTCGTTTCCACCACTCTCTCCTTCTCATCAAGTTTCAGTAGTATCTCAGGAAATTAAGAAATCATCCTTGACAGTAAAGTCTGAATGACAGGCTTGGTGTGATACTGCAGAGTTACCATGAGTAATGTATTCCTCTACAGGAGCTATTCTGTCACTTTGTCTATATGCTGCTCAGGGGAATTCAGTCTGACAAGCAGCCTCAGCTTCAATCTAACACTAGTATTAACTCTTAATTAATCTGGCAGCACTTGGCTCTGCTATATGCCTCCATTGCTACCAGAAACTCTAACTTAATCAGGTGAATTAGTGTGTGTGTGTGTGTGTGTGTGTGTGTGTGTGTGTGTGTGTGTGTGTGTGTGTGTGTGTGTGTGTGTGTGTGTGTGTGTGTGTGTGTGTGTGTGTGTGTGTGTGTGTGTGTGTGTGTGTGTGTGTGTGTGTGTGTGTGTGTGTGTGCGCTTGCGTGTGTGCGCTTGCGTGTGTGCGTGCGTGTCTACCAAGGAGACCAGAGTGGATTCTCTGTATAATTTATTCTAGAAAACAAAAAAGGATTATCTTTGTGCTGGAGGGAGAGCTGTCAGAGACTGACTGAACAGCATGGAGCCTGTCACAGACACACACACGCATACACACACATGCACACACACGCGCATTCATACACATACATACACACATACGCACACATGCATGCACGAACACACACACACGTCCCTTATTCAAACATTGTCTCTTTGGAGAGCTGCCGACACAGCTTACGCTGATTCGCCATCCCCGTCCACAACACCCTAACAAAACCAAACGCTACTTGAAGGTAACGGAGCTCATTGTTGCCCCTTGTGGCCAGTTTCCATGTACTCTCCCGACTTGTGGCCAGTTTCCATGTACTCTCCCGACTTGTGGCCAGTTCCATGTACTCTCCCGACTTGTGGCCAGTTCCATGTACTCTCCCGACTTGTGGCCAGTTCCATGTACTCTCCCGACTTGTGGCCAGTTCCATGTACTCTCCCGACTTGTGGCCAGTTCCATGTACTCTCCCGACTTGTGGCCAGTTCCATGTACTCTCCCGACTTGTGGCCAGTTCCATGTACTCTCCCGACTTGTGGCCAGTTCCATGTACTCTCCCGACTTGTGGCCAGTTCCATGTACTCTCCCGACTTGTGGCCAGTTTCCATGTACTCTCCCGACTTATGGCTAGTTCCATGTACTCTCCCGACTTGTGGCCAGTTCCATGTACTCTCCCGACTTGTGGCCAGTTTCCATGTACTCTCCCGACTTGTGGCCAGTTTCCATGTACTCTCCCGACTTGTGGCCAGTTTCCTTGTACTCTCCCGACTTGTGGCCAGTTTCCATGTACTCTCCCGACTTGTGGCCAGTTTCCATGTACTCTCCCGACTTGTGGCCAGTTTCCATGTACTCTCCCGACTTGTGGCCAGTTCCATGTACTCTCCCGACTTGTGGCCAGTTCCATGTACTCTCCCGACTTGTGGCCAGTTCCATGTACTCTCCCGACTTGTGGCCAGTTCCATGTACTCTCCCGACTTGTGGCCAGTTCCATGTACTCTCCCGACTTGTGGCCAGTTCCATGTACTCTCCCGACTTGTGGCCAGTTCCATGTACTCTCCCGACTTGTGGCCAGTTTCCATGTACTCTCCCGACTTATGGCTAGTTCCATGTACTCTCCCGACTTGTGGCCAGTTTCCATGTACTCTCCCGACTTGTGGCCAGTTTCCATGTACTCTCCCGACTTGTGGCCAGTTTCCATGTACTCTCCCGACTTGTGGCCAGTTTCCATGTACTCTCCCGACTTGTGGCCAGTTTCCATGTACTCTCCCGACTTGTGGCCAGTTTCCATGTACTCTCCCGACTTGTGGCCAGTTCCATGTACTCTCCCGACTTGTGGCCAGTTCCATGTACTCTCCCGACTTGTGGCCAGTTCCATGTACTCTCCCGACTTGTGGCCAGTTTCCATGTACTCTCCCGACTTGTGGCCAGTTTCCATGTACTCTCCCGACTTGTGGCCAGTTTCCATGTACTCTCCCGACTTGTGGCCAGTTTCCATGTACTCTCCCGACTTGTGGCCAGTTTCCATTTACTCTCCTGACTTGTGGTCAGTTTCCATGTAATCTCTCGACGTCCTCCGACATGTATCACAGGTGACCTGACGTCTCATCAATATAACAATAACACCTAATATGACACAAAGCCTTTTCAGGAGCAGTGCGCACACACACACAGTGAAAGCGTGTTTTGTATAAAACCATTCAGCCAATTCCATTCAGAATCTGTTGTATAACTTTAATAATGAGATCTGACATTCTAATAGAGAGGGAGCAAGGGAGAGAGAGAAAGAGACACAGACACACACACAGAGCGAGAGGGAGATGGAGAGGGAGAAAAGAAGAGGAGAGAGAGGGAGAGGGAGAGAGAGAGCGAGATGGAGAGAGGGAGAGGGAGAAAGGGAGAGGGAGAAACACTGGCAACTTAGTAAAAGTTCTTAAATGTTTTAGAATTTTTAATTGTAGAACTTTTACAGCGGTGGACTTTTACAAAGGTGGAACTATTATACTTGTCTCCCATTATGGTGATCTGATCTCATACCTGTCTCCCATTATGGTGATCTCACCCTCATACCTGTCACCCATTATGGTGATCTCACCTCATACCTGTCTCCCATTATGGTGATCTCACCTCATACCTGTCTCCCATTATGGTGATCTGATCTCATACCTGTCTCCCATTATGGTGATCTCACCCTCATACCTGTCACCCATTATGGTGATCTCACCTCATACCTGTCTCCCATTATGGTGATCTCACCTCATACCTGTCTCCCATTATGGTGATCTCACCCTCATACCTGTCTCCCATTATGGTGATCTCACCCTCATACCTGTCTCCCATTATGGTGATCTCACCCTCATACCTGTCACCCATTATGGTGATCTCACCTCATACCTGTCTCCCATTATGGTGATCTCACCCTCATACCTGTCACCCATTATGGGGATCTCACCTCATACCTGTCTCCCATTATAGTGATCTCACCATCATACTGTTAAGGGTTAAAATACAGTGTAGACTCTAATTTCAATACATTTCTAAAAATATGTTTTCAATTTGTCATTATGTGGTTTTGTAAGAAGACGGATGAGAACAAATATTTCATCTATTTTGAATTCAGGCTGTAACTCAACAACATGTGGAATAAGTCAAGGGGTGTGAATACTTCTGCCTGCTCTTTCTATGGAAAAAGAGGCAAACTACACTGAACAAAAATATAACCGCAACATGTAAAGTGTTGGTCCCATGTTTCATGACCTGAAATAACATATTCCAGAACTTTTCCATAAACACAAAAAGCTTATTTCTCTGACATGTTGTGCCCACATTTGTTTACTTCCCTGTTGGTGAGCATTTCACCTTCGCCAAGATAATCCATCCACCTGACAAGTGTGGCAAATCAAGAAGCGTATTAAACAGAATGATCATTACACAGTATGATCAATATCCAGCAACGTTGCACAGCCATTGATGAGGAGTGGGACAACATTCTACAGGCTACAATCAACAGCCTGATCAACTCTATGAAGGAGATGTGTTGTGCTGCATGAGGCAAATGGTCACACCAGATACTGACTGGTTTTCTGATCCACGCCCCTACCTTTTTTTTTACAGGTATCTGTAACCAACAGACGCATATCTGTATTCCCAGTCATGTGAAATCCATAGATTAGGGCCTAATGCGTTGATATAAATTGACCGATTTCCTTATATCACTAAAATGTGCTTAACAGTAGACCGTCATTGTAAATAATAATTTGTTCTTAAAAGTTCTTCAGGCTCGGGTCCTTTTTTCAGAATTTCCGCCTGACTGACGTGCCCAGAGTAAACTGCCTGCTACTCAAGCCCAGATCCCAGGATATGCATATTATTGGTAGCATTGGATAGAAAACACTTTGATGTTTGTTGACAATTTAAAGTAATGTATGAGACTATAACACAATTGATATGGTATTTGAAAATCCAAAGAAAAACCAACCGGGAATTCTTTTGTTGACGTCGCAGGCTCTTGTAATGGAAAGCTATGGGTCCTTTAAGCGTTGCACTTAGTGATGTGTTGGATTTGCCCCAAATATAACGTTTTGTATTCAGGACATTAAGTACATTTCTTTGTCACATTCTGCAGTTTTACTTCAGTACCTTATTGCAAACAGGTTGAATATTTTGTAATATTTTTTATTCTGTACAGGCTTCCTTCTTTTAGGTTAATATTGTGGAGTTGCTACAATCTTATTGATTCATCCTCAGTTTCCCCCTATCACAGCCAATACATTTACATTTTAGTCATTTAGCAGACACTCTTATCCAGAGTGACTTACAGTAGACAGTCGATTCATACTCTTTTTTTACCCGTACTGTAACTGTTTTAAACTCTGTAACTGTTTTAAAGTCACCATTGGCCTCAAGGTGAAATCCCTTTAGTGGTTTCCTTTCTATCCGGCCACTGAGTTAGGAAGGACGCCTGTATCTTTATAGTGACTGGGTGTATTGATACACCATCCAAAGTGTAATTAATAACTTCACCAGGTTCAAAGGGATATATTCAATGTCTGTTTTGTTTTTTGTAAATTCACTGCTCAAATCAGGGACCTTACAGATAATTGTATATGTGGGGTACAGAGATGAGGTAGTCATTCAAAAATTATGTTAAACACTATTATTGCACAGTGAGTCCATAAAACTTATTATGATTTGTTAAGCACATTTTTACTTGTGAACTTATTTAGGCTTGCCATAACAAAGGGGTTAAATACTTATTGAGTCAAGACATTTCTGCTTTTACCACTTTGACATTATGGGCTATTGTATGTTGCCCAGTGACACTAACTCTCAATTTAATACATTTTAAATGCAGGATGTAACACAATAAAATGTGGGGAAAATCAAGGGGTGTGAATACTTTCTTAAGGCTCTGTGTACAGTGATATAATTAAGTATCTTCCTGAAGAGGTTTTTAGTTTTGTCTAGAAACGCAACAGCTTCTTCGCAAGGAGAAGTATATTAGCTGGTTAGAAACATGTCACTGTTTGTTTTTGAAAGGTTTAAGAAAAGCATTAATTACTTTTTGAATGTTAATGTTAACTAAATGTGTCTCTAGTGAAAACATCACATTTTTCTCTTGAATGTTGAGTTTTAGCTCAAATTTCACCTGCCCACAGAAACACACACACACACACACACACACACACACACACACAGACACACACAGATTATGCACACACAGAAACACACACACCCCGTCACACACAACTCTCACCTGCCCCTAGCATACACCTTAAAACATTGCCAAACAGGCAGTTTTTCAGAGTGGCTTTGAGGAAAGTTTTGTTCAAATCTATCCAAATCAAATCAAATTGTATTAGTCACAGACGCCGAATACAACAGGTGTAGACCTTACAGTTAAATGCTTACTTACAAATCCCTAACCAACAATGCAGTTTAAAAAATATGAATAATAATAAGAAATTAAAGGAACAAGGTTGTCTGTGCGATTAACGTAACACTCCAGAGAATATTGATTCTAATGAATTCCTAGCTGGATATCAATGGATAATTTAGGCATGACTTTAAACCGGAAGGATGGAACAGATGCTGGAGTAAATCACCAACCAAGCTGATGTGTTAGTTAGATTGTGTAGAAGTGGACCTATACATACACAATTCAGCGTTGAAGAAGACGATGCTATTTATGAACTAATAGAGTAAGAGTTAGTAAATACATTGATAGTAAAAATGTGGAAATTTAGCCACAGGGTACTATCTGTGTCAGAGACATTGAACTCTCTGGATGAATACATGAGGAAATATGAATACATTATGCAGTCTATAATTTCCAGATATGGATTTAAGACCATATAGAAATACCATTTGAGACCCACCATGTATGCATGGTTCCCACTTATAGCTATGTCACATGAACGATTCTTTATCCTCCTCCTATGGGACCTTAAATTCTTATTTTATTGAGCAAGGTTTATGGAGGTCATCTCGTCTTTGGGAAGACCGTATAAGTAGGATGAAATTGGAGGAGTTTAAAACCCAACCTTATGTGACTATTTAGTAAGGATTTGTATCCAAAGTTTCAACATGAAATCCACTGTGGTGCTGCCAGCATCCTGATCCAATCAAATGTGTCACTGTGATAGTTTGGCAGTACCTATTACAGGGAGTCACGCTGCAATCCACTGACTGAGCCACAGGAACCACCTAGCCCCAGAATGTGATAAATCACCAGCTTAGAAGGAACGGTAGGAAACGGTTAAAGGTTTCCACAGTTACAGGTATTCTGAGATTCCCATGTTAAAGACCTGGCCTATCTTCAATTACACTCACTGAGTCTGTACATAGTCAAGGCTTTCATTAAGTTTGGGTCAGTCATAGTGGTCATGTATTCTGCCACTGTGTACTCTCTGTTTAGCGCCAAATAGCATTCTTGTTTGCTCAGTTTTCTTGTTAATTATTTCCAATGTCTCAAGTAATTATTTTTTTGTTTTCTCATGATTTGGTTTGGTCTAATTGTGTTGCTGTCCTGGGGCTCAGTGGGGTGTGTTTGTGTTTGTGAACAGAGCTCCAGTACCAGCTTGCTTAGGGGACTCTTCTCCAGGTTCATCTCTCTGTAGGTGATGGCTTTGTTATGGAAGGTTTGGGAATCGCTTCCTTTTAGTTGATTGTAGAATTAGCGTCTCTTTTCTGGATTTTGATAATTAGCGGGTATCGGCCTAATTCTGCTCTGCATGCATTATTTGGTGTTTTACATTGCACACTGAGGATATTTTTGCAGAATTCTGCATACAGAGTCTCAATTTGGTGTTTGTCCCATTTTGTGAATTCTTGGTTGGTGAGCGGACACCAGACCTCACAACCATAAAGGGCAATGGGTTCTATAACTGATTCCAGTATTTTTTGCCAGATCCTAATTGGTATGTTGAATTTTATGTTCCTTTTAATGGCATAGAATGCCCTTCTTGCCTTGTCTCTCAGATCGTTCAAAGCTTTGTGGATGTTACCTGTGGCGCTAATGTTTAGGCCACGGTATGTATAGTTTTGTGTGTGCTCTAGGGAAACAGTATCTAGATAGAATTTGTATTTGTGGTCCTGGGAACTGGACCTTTTTTGGAACACCATTATTTTGGTCTTACTGAGATTTACTGTCAGGGCCCAGGTCTGGCAGAATCTGTGCAGAATATCTAGGTGCTGCTGTAGGCCCTCCTTGGTTGGTGACAGAAGCACCAGATCATCAGCAAACAGTAGACATTTGACTTCAGATTCTAGAAGGCTGAGGCCGGCTGCTGCATACTGTTCTGGTGCACTCGCCACTAGTTGATATATATGTTGAAGAGGGTGGTGCTCTGCAAGCAGAGTCTGAACATCAGAGAGGATGGCATTGTCTCCCTCAATCCGTGCAATGGCTACTGCTATAGGTTTCAGGAGTTTCAGGATGCTTACCACTCTCTCCCGAAATACATCATCCAGGAGGATCCTCTTGATGGGGCTGTCCATATCGGCAGACTGTTATATGGCCATTTCTTGGAGAGACTTCTTCCCCTCCAGGAGACTGTCAAACATGATGACAACACCACCCCAACAGGTGATTTTGGGCAGCTTCAATGTGGTGCTCATATTCTTCTCACTTTGCTTGGCGAGGTAGGTTGCTGCTATAACTTGATGACCCTTCACATACCTAACCATTTCCTTGGCTCTCTTGTAGACTGTATCCATTGTTTTCAGTGCCATGATGTCCTTGAGGAGCAGATTCAATGCATGAGCTGCACAGCCAATGGGTGTGATGTGAGGGTAGGACTCCTCCACTTTAGACCAAGCATCCTTCATGTTCACAGCATTGTCTTTTACCAGAGCAAATACCTTCTGTGGTCAAAGGTCATTGATGACTGCCTTCAGCTCATCTGCAATGTAGAGACCGATGTTTCTGTTGTCCCTTTTGTCTGTGCCCTTGTAGAATACTGGTTTAGGGGTGAAGATGATGTAGTTAATTATTCCTTGCTCACGAACATTCGACCACCCATCAGAGATGATTACAATACAGTCTGCTTTCTCTATGATTTGCTTGACCTTCACTTGAACTCTGTTGAACTCTGCATCCAGCAAATGAGTAGATAAAGCATGTCTGGTTGGAGAGGTGTATGCTGGACGAATCTCTTCTAATACACATTGCCTGTGAGCATCAGAGGTGAACCAGTTGCATGCACAGCTCGAGCAAGACATTCATCAGCATTTCTCTGACTACGTTCCTCCATTGAGTAAAAAAAAACTTCTGATTCCAGGAAGACCATGAGCTGTTGCAATCGATAAGGTGTCTGATTCATAATTCTCACCTTGATTAGAAGAAGAGGGACTTTTGTCAGAGGTTGCTTGTTGGGAGCGCTGAGGTAACTTCATGCACTTGGCCAGATGATTCTGCATCTTTGTTACATTCTTCACACGGTACAGAAATGTACTGTAAAGTTTCCGACCCTTTGCAAACCTAGTTGAGATAACATCTAACACTGACAGGCTATAATGTGAACCCTGTTCTGTTGAGATAACATCTATCACTGACAGGCTATAATGTAAACCCTGTTCGGTTGAGATAACATCTAACAATGACGGGCTGTAATGTAAACCCTGTTCTGTTGAGATAACATCTAACACTGACAGGCTGTAATGTAAACCCTGTTCTGTTGAGATAACATCTATCACTGACAGGCTATAATGTAAACCCTGTTCTGTTGAGATAACATCTATCACTGACAGGCTATAATGTGAACCCTGTTCTGTTGAGATAACATCTATCACTGACAGGCTATAATGTGAACCCTGTTCTGTTGAGATAACATCTATCACTGACAGGCTATAATGTAAACCCTGTTCTGTTGAGATAACATCTATCACTGCCAGGCTATAATGTAAACCCTGTTCTGTTGAGATAACATCTATCACTGACAGGCTATAATGTAAACCCTGTTCTGTTGAGATAACATCTATCACTGACAGGCTATAATGTAAACCCTGTTCTGTTGAGATAACATCTATCACTGACAGGCTATAATGTGAACCCTGTTCTGTTGAGATAACATCTATCACTGCCAGGCTATAATGTAAACCCTGTTCTGTTGAGATAACATCTATCACTGACAGGCTATAATGTGAACCCTGTTCTGTTGAGATAACATCTATCACTGCCAGGCTATAATGTAAACCCTGTTCTGTTGAGATAACATCTATCACTGACAGGCTATAATGTGAACCCTGTTCTGTTGAGATAACATCTATCACTGCCAGGCTATAATGTAAACCATGTTCTGTTGAGATAACATCTAACACTGACAGGTTATAATGTGAACCCTGTTCTGTTGAGATAACATCTATCACTGACAGGCTATAATGTAAACCCTGTTCGGTTGGAGAAAACTAGACCAGGTCATCTGCATAGAGAAGGAGCTTAATTTCTTTGTTGTCTAGGAGGAGCCCAGGAGCTGTAGATAATATAGATATTAAAACAATGTTGGTCACAGATTGAACCCTCATCCCTGTGTAAAAAAACAACAACTTTAACACATTTATTTTAATTGTACATTGATATAATAACATCATAGGGTCTTCCTCCAATTCCACTTTGAATTAGTTTGAGGGAGAATCCTTTATGCCAGGTGGAGTTGAATGATTTTTTGAAGTCGATAAAGCACGCAAATATTTGACCCTGGATGGATTGATAAACATGTTTTTTTATAAGGGTGTGTAGGATGTCGATGTTGTCAGATGTTCTTTGTTTCGGTAGGGAGACACTGTTTTCGTTTTCGTTCTCGTATTTATTATGTTACAGAAAAGCTTCCCTAGATTACTGGGCACACTCATACCACGATAATTATTAGGGTCATATTTGTCTCCCGTTTTGAATATGGGCATTATTAGGCCTTTATTCCGTAATTCTAGAATGTATCCTACATTTAACACCAGAGTGAAGAGCTTGAGTGTGGCTTCCTGCAGCTTAGGGCTGTTTTTCTTCAGCATCTCATTGCAGATACCGTCTGGCCCACAAGCTTTACCGCATTTGAGGGCTTTGGTTTTCTATTTCAGCTCCGTTATTATGATGGGTATACAGGGCCTTCAGAAGATATTCATACCCCTTGACTTATTCCACATTTTGTTGTGTTACAGCCTGAAATCAAAATGGATTAAATGTTTTATTCTTTTCTCACCCATCTACACACAATACCCCATAATGACGAAGTGAAACTTGCTTTTAGAAATGTTTTCACATTTATTGAAAATGAAACAGAAATATCTCATTTACATAAGTATTCACACACCTCAGTCAATACTTTGTAGAAGCCCCATTGGCATCAATTACAGCTGTGAGTCTTTTTGGGTAAGCCTCTAAGAGCTTCCTGCTGGATTGTGCATAATTGGCCCATTATTATTTTCAAAATTCTTCAAGCTCTGTCAAATTGGTTGTTGATCATTGCTAGAAAATATTTTTAAGTAGATTTAAGTCAAAACTAACTCAGCCACTCAAGAACATTCACTGTCTTCTTGGTAAACAATTCCAGTGTAAATGTGTCCTTGTGTTTTAGATCATTGTCCTGTTGAAAGGTGAACTTCTCTCCCACTGTCTGGTGGACAGCAGACTGAACCAGGTTTTCCTTTAGGATTTTGCCTGTGGATAGCTCCATTACGTTTATTTTTTCCTGAAAAACTCACCAGTGTTTAACAACATAGCCGCTGGAAGTAGTTTGGGGGTGGGGGTGCTGCGACGGCTATATTGGTCTGCCAATGCAGGACTAGTAAAGGCCCAGTGCTCTACTTTTGTGTTTATTAAATTATTATTTTTTAATTCTGATATTTCTGGGGGTGCTGCAGCATCCTCAGCACCTATACTTCCTGCAGCTATGCATAATGATGACAAGCATACCCATAATATGATGCAGCCACCACTATACTTGAAAATATTGTAGTGACTGGGTATATAGTGACTGGTTTGTAGTGACTGGGTATGATGATACACCATCCAAAGTGTAATTATTAACTTCTCCATGCTCAAAGGGATATTCAATGTATTTTTTTCCCACCCATCTACCAATAGGTGCCTTTTGCCCAGCATTGGAGAACCTCCCCGGTCTTTGTGCTTGAATATGTGTTTGATATTCACTGTTCGACTGAGGGATCTTACAGATAACTGTTTAACAAAGGGGTTGAATAGTTATTGACTCAAGATGTTTTGGCGTTTCATGGTTAACATTTTGAAACACATAATTCCACTTAACATTATGAATTATTGTGTATAGGCGTGACAAAAAAACTCAAATGAATCCATTTTAAATTCATTTTGGAAAAAGTCAAGGGGTGTGAATACTTTCTGAAGAAACAATCTATGTTTTGTTGGTCTTTAATTATTGTTTCTAAGTTTTGTAATTTATTAACTAATTTGGTCTGAGTCTCGGTTCATTTCTGGCATTTCTGGATTTTCGTATAGTTTTTCAAGGTAGTTTTTCCAGATGTTACCATTTCGAATGGGGATGTTTTTCTTATTATGTGAGGCTTTAAACTCTCCCCAAAGCTCGCAAAGACGCACCAAGCACACCAAGACGGCCCTCAAGGAACTTCCCTCGACTCTATGTAAACTGGAAACTATTTACCCGGATGCTGCATTTATTGTAGCAGGGGATTTTAACACGAAGGGCTAATACTCTCGACCATTGCTTCTCTAACTTCCACGAAGGGTACAAAGCCCTCCCGCGCCCTCCCTTTGGCAAATCCGACCATGACGCAATTTTGCTAGTCCCGGTTTATAGGCAGAAACTCAAACAGGATGTACCAGTGACGAGAACCATTCAACGCTGCTCTGACCAATCGTAAGCCACGCTCCAAGATTATTTTGATCACGCGGACTGGAATATGTTCCAGTCAGCCTCAGAGAACGACATTGATCTATACGCTGACTCGGTGAGTGCGTTTATAAATAAGTGCAATGGGGATGTCGTTCCCTGTTAAAACCTACCCTAACCAGAAACCGTGGACTGATGCGAAAAACTGAAAGCGCGATCCACTGCATTTAACAGTGGAAAGAGGTCTGGTGATATGACTGAATATAAACAGTGTAGTTATTCAATAGTTATTCAATTCAATCACTATGTCCCTCCTATCACTCTGTCCCTCCTATCACTCTGTCCCTCCTATCACTATATCCCTCCTATCACTCTGTCCCTCCTATCACTATATCCCTCCTATCACTATATCCCTCAGGTCACTCTGTCCCTCCTATCACTATATCCCTCATGTCACTCTGTCCCTCCTATCACTATGTCCCTCCTATCACTATATCCCTCCTATCACTCTGTCCCTCCTATCACTATATCCCTCCTATCACTATGTCCCTCCTATCACTCTGTCCCTCCTATCACTCTGTCCCTCCTATCACTATATCCCTCCTATCACTCTGTCCCTCCTATCACTCTGTCCCTCCTATCACTATGTCCCTCCTATCACTATGTCCCTCCTATCACTATGCCCCTCCTATCACTCTGTCCCTCCTATCACTATGTCCCTCCTATCACTATGTCCCTCCTATCACTATGTCCCTCCTATCACTATGTCCCTCCTATCACTCTGTACCCTCCTATCACTCTGTCCCTCCTATCACTATATCCCTCCTATCACTCTGTCCCTCCTATCACTATGTCCCTCCTATCACTCTGTCCCTCCTATCACTCTATCCCTCCTATCACTATATCCCTCCTATCACTATGTCCCTCCTATCACTATGTCCCTCCTATCACTATGTCCCTCCTATCACTATGTCCCTCCTATCACTATGTCCCTCCTATCACTATGTCCCTCCTATCACTCTGTCCCTCCTATCACTCTGTCCCTCCTATCACTCTGTCCCTCCTATCACTCTGTCCCTCCTATCACACTGTCCCTCCTATCACACTGTCCCTCCTATCACTCTGTCCCTCCTATCACTCTGTCCCTCATGTCACTATGTCCCTCCTATCACTATGTCCCTCCTATCACACTGTCCCTCCTATCACACTGTCCCTCCTATCACAATGTCCCTCCTATCACTCTGTCCCTCCTATCACTCTGTCCCTCATGTCACTATGTCCCTCCTATCACACTGTCGCTCCTATCACACTGTCCCTCCTAACACTATGTCCCTCCTATCACACTGTCCCTCCTACCACACTGTCCCTCCTATCACTCTGTCCCTCCTATCACTCTGTCCCTCATGTCACTATGTCCCTCCTATCACTATGTCCCTCCTATCACTATGTCCCTCCTATCACTATACCCTCCTATCACTCTATCCCTCCTATCACTATATCCCTCCTATCACTATACGCTCCTATCACTCTGTCCCTCCTATCACTCTGTCCCTCCTATCACTATGTCCCTCCTATCACTATATCCCTCATATCACTCTGTCCCTCCTATCACTATATCCCTCCTATCACTATATCCCTCCTATCACTCTGTCCCTCCTATCACTATGTCCCTCCTATCACTCTGTCCCTCCTATCACTCTGTCCCTCCTATCACTATATCCCTCCTATCACTATACCCTCCTATCACTATATCCCTCCTATCACTATACCCTCCTATCACTATATCCCTCCTATCACTATATCCCTCAGGTCACTCTGTCCCTCCTATCACTATGTCCCTCCTATCACTATGTCCCTCCTATCACTATGTTCCTCATATCACTATGTCCCTCCTATCACTATGTCCCTCCTATCACTATGTCCCTCCTATCACTATGTCCCTCCTATCACACTGTCCCTCCTATCACACTGTCCCTCCTATCACTATGTCCCTCCTATCACTATGTCCCTCCTATCACTATGTCCCTCCTATCACACTGTCCCTCCTATCACACTGTCCCTCCTATCACTATGTCCCTCCTATCACTATGTCCCTCCTATCACTATGTCCCTCCTATCACTCTGTCCCTCCTATCACTCTGTCCCTCCTATCACTCTGTCCCTCCTATCACTATATCCCTCATGTCACTATACCCTCCTATCACTCTATCCCTCATGTCACTATACCCTCCTATCACTCTATCCCTCATGTCACTATATCCCTCATGTCACTATATCCCTCCTATCACTATATCCCTCCTATCACTATGTCCCTCCTATCACTATGTCCCTCCTATCACTCTGTCCCTCCTATCACTATGTCCCTCCTATCACTCTGTCCCTCCTATCACTATGTCCCTCCTATCACTATGTCCCTCATATCACTATGTCCCTCCTATCACTATGTCCCTCCTATCACTCTGTCCCTCCTATCACTATGTCCCTCCTATCACTATGTCCCTCCTATCACTATGTCCCTCCTATCACTATGTCCCTCCTATCACTATGTCCCTCCTATCACTATGTCCCTCCTATCACTATATCCCTCATGTCACTCTGTCCCTCCTATCACTATGTCCCTCCTATCACTATGTCCCTCCTATCACTCTGTCCCTCCTATCACTCTGTCCCTCCTATCACTATATCCCTCATGTCACTCTGTCCCTCCTATCACTATGTCCCTCCTATCACTATGTCCCTCCTATCACTCTGTCCCTCCTATCACTATATCCCTCCTATCACTATGTCCCTCCTATCACTCTGTCCCTCCTATCACTCTGTCCCTCCTGTCACTATGTCCCTCCTATCACTATGTCCCTCCTATCACTATAACCCTCAGGTCACTCTGTCCCTCCTATCACTATGTCCCTCCTATCACTATGTCCCTCCTATCACTATGTCCCTCCTATCACTCTGTCCCTCCTATCACTATGTCCCTCCTATCACTCTGTCCCTCCTATCACTCTGTCCCTCCTATCACTCTGTCCCTCCTATCACTCTGTCCCTCCTATCACTGTGTCCCTCCTATCACTATATCCCTCCTATCACTCTGTCCCTCCTATCACTATGTCCCTCCTATCACTCTGTCCCTCCTATCACTCTGTCCCTCCTATCACTATGTCCCTCCTATCACTCTGTCCCTCCTATCACTATGTCCCTCCTATCACTCTGTCCCTCCTATCACTCTGTCCCTCCTATCACTCTGTCCCTCCTATCACTCTGTCCCTCCTATCACTGTGTCCCTCCTATCACTATATCCCTCCTATCACTATATCCCTCCTATCACTATATCCCTCCTATCACTATATCCCTCCTATCACTATGTCCCTCCTATCACTCTGTCCCTCCTATCACTATGTCCCTCCTATCACTATGTCCCTCCTATCACTATGTCCCTCCTATCACTCTGTCCCTCCTATCACTATGTCCCTCCTATCACTATGTCCCTCCTATCACTATGTCCCTCCTATCACTATGTCCCTCCTATCACTATGTCCCTCCTATCACTATGTCCCTCCTATCACTATATCCCTCATGTCACTCTGTCCCTCCTATCACTATGTCCCTCCTATCACTATGTCCCTCCTATCACTCTGTCCCTCCTATCACTCTGTCCCTCCTATCACTATATCCCTCATGTCACTCTGTCCCTCCTATCACTATGTCCCTCCTATCACTATGTCCCTCCTATCACTCTATCCCTCCTATCACTCTGTCCCTCCTATCACTATGTCCCTCCTATCACTCTGTCCCTCCTATCACTATATCCCTCATGTCACTATGTCCCTCCTATCACTATGTCCCTCCTATCACTATGTCCCTCCTATCACTCTATCCCTCCTATCACTCTGTCCCTCCTATCACTATATCCCTCCTATCACTATGTCCCTCCTATCACTCTGTCCCTCCTATCACTATATCCCTCCTATCACTATGTCCCTCCTATCACTCTGTCCCTCCTATCACTCTGTCCCTCCTATCACTATGTCCCTCCTATCACTATGTCCCTCCTATCACTATATCCCTCAGGTCACTCTGTCCCTCCTATCACTATGTCCCTCCTATCACTATGTCCCTCCTATCACTATGTCCCTCCTATTACTGTGTCCCTCCTATCACTATATCCCTCCTATCACTATATCCCTCCTATCACTATGTCCCTCCTATCACTATATCCCTCCTATCACTATGTCCCTCCTATCACTATGTCCCTCCTATCACTATATCCCTCAGGTCACTCTGTCCCTCCTATCACTATGTCCCTCCTATCACTATGTCCCTCCTATCACTATGTCCCTCCTATCACTCTGTCCCTCCTATCACTATGTCCCTCCTATCACTCTGTCCCTCCTATCACTCTGTCCCTCCTATCACTCTGTCCCTCCTATCACTCTGTCCCTCCTATCACTGTGTCCCTCCTATCACTATATCCCTCCTATCACTCTGTCCCTCCTATCACTATGTCCCTCCTATCACTCTGTCCCTCCTATCACTCTGTCCCTCCTATCACTATGTCCCTCCTATCACTCTGTCCCTCCTATCACTATGTCCCTCCTATCACTCTGTCCCTCCTATCACTCTGTCCCTCCTATCACTCTGTCCCTCCTATCACTCTGTCCCTCCTATCACTCTGTCCCTCCTATCACTATATCCCTCCTATCACTATATCCCTCCTATCACTATGTCCCTCCTATCACTATGTCCCTCCTATCACTACCTCTATAGGAGGGGAGAATGGGGAATACTCTCTCATATTTCACATCAGCTCAAGAAACCTTCCATGTGTGAGATACAGGAATGGGCGGTGTGTGTGTGTTTCAGTTCATTGTAAGGATTTGTTTTGGTATGTTTTACATAAACAATATGCAAATTAACTTGTTGGTTTTTTCTTCTTCTCGCTCATGTCTTTGTTTCCTCTCCTCTCCTCTCCTCTCTTCTCCTCCCCCCCACCATAAACCTGATTCAACAGCTCAGTGACCAGGGGATGAACTATGTCTTGTATCCCTATTTCCCCGTTGCAGCCCCATCGTCCCCTGGTGTCGACTCCGCCTCTTTGCAGCGAGCAGGCAGCCACAGCGCCGGAGGAAGCAGCCACAGCGCCGGAGCAGGCAGCCACAGTGCCGGAGGAAGCAGCCACAGCGCTGGGGGAAGCTACGGTCGCGGGGGTGCCAATAACTATGCTACAGTGGGCCCAGGATATACAGCAGAGGCCTATGCTACAGACCCCTACACTGCAGACCCCTACCGTACACTGCAGTACTGCCCATCTGTAGAGTCTCCATACAGCAAGTCTGGACCAGCCCTGCCACCTGAGGGCACGCTTGCACGATCACCATCTATAGACTCCATACAGAAAGACCCAAGGTAGGATAACTCACACTCACACACACTCGCCCTCCTACACACAAACACTCCCACACACACACAACATCAATCACTCTTTCAATCATGCAAAGCTTTATAGGTCTGTACTGTGGAGGTCACTGTCCTGTGGAGGTCACTGTCCTGTGGAGGTCACTGTCCTGTGGAGGTCACTGTCCTGTGGTGGTCACTGTCCTGTGGTGGTCACTGGCCTGTGGAGATCACTGTCCTGTGGAGGTCACTGTCCTGTGGAGGTCTCTGTCCTGTGGTGGTCACTGTCCTGTGGAGGTCACTGTCCTGTGGCGGTCACTGGCCTGTGGCGGTCACTGTCCTGTGGTGGTCACTGGCCTGTGGAGGTCACTGTCCTGTGGCGGTCACTGGCCTGTGGAGGTCACTGTCCTGTGGTGGTCACTGGCCTGTGGAGGTCACTGTCCTGTGGAGGTCACTGTCCTGTGGCGGTCACTGGCCTGTGGAGGTCACTGTCCTGTGGCGGTCACTGGCCTGTGGAGGTCACTGTCCTGTGGCGGTCACTGGCCTGTGGCGGTCACTGGCCTGTGGAGGTCGCTGTCCTGTGGAGGTCACTGTCCTGTGGTGGTCACTGTCCTGTGGTGGTCACTGGCCTGTGGAGGTCACTGTCCTGTGGCGGTCACTGGCCTGTGGCGGTCACTGTCCTGTGGAGGTCACTGTCCTGTGGAGGTCACTGTCCTGTGGAGGTCACTGTCCTGTGGTGGTCACTGTCCTGTGGTGGTCACTGTCCTGTGGAGGTCACTGTCCTGTGGAGGTCACTGTCCTGTGGAGGTCACTGTCCTGTGGTGGTCACTGTCCTGTGGAGGTCACTGTCCTGTGGCGGTCACTGGCCTGTGGCGGTCACTGTCCTGTGGCGGTCACTGTCCTGTGGAGGTCACTGTCCTGTGTTGACTCACATATTGATCCTCTGTCAATCGATTTCAACCAGCTCCAATCATCTCCACACTGTGTCTTGGGATTGTAGAGACTAGTAGGAGTTCAGAGAGGTCCCCTCTGGAAGGAACTGACAGTCATGTGACCTCTCTTTCTGTGGTATTGATGGGATAACACAATGGAGACTTTGTAATTGTTCATACACAAGCACTGTCATGCACACACACAACAGAGCAACATTACTTATCCTTCCCACTCTGCTGTGATCCAGCCCAGCTTTCCTGGTGTGTTTCATCATTACCATGCATGTGTCAGTTATAAAGAGATATATTTCACATGGTTTTCATGTTTAATTCAGCATCCATCAATCTGAAGAGAGAGGGAGAGAGGTAAGGAGAGACAGAGAGAGAGAATGGATATACCACAAAGGATGTGGGTGTGAGTGTGTGTCTGGCGTGAGTGTGTGTCTGTGCGTGTCTGCATGTGTGTCTGTGTGCGTGTGCGTCTCTTCGTGTGCGTCTGTGCGTGTGTGCGTGTGTGTCTGTGCATGTGTGTCTGTGCGTGTGTCTGTGCGCATGTGCGTCTGTACGTGCGTGTCTGTACGTGCGTGTCTGTGTGTGTGCTTCTGTGTGTGTGCGTGTCTGTGCGTGTGCGTGTCTGTGCGCGTGTGTTTGTGTGTGTGCCAGTGGAGAATCCTACTGAGCATTGGTAGAGTCCATAATACTGGGATGTGGTGGTGGTAGTACTATCGACTACCTAGAATTACACATTCAGTGTATTGTGGGAGACAGAGGGCAACACAGAGGGAAAGAGACACACACACACACAGAGAGAGAGAGAGAGAGACTGCAGAGAGAGAGAGACTGCAGAGAGAGAGAGAGAGAGAGACAGAGAGAGAGAGAGAGAAAGAGAGAGACAGAGAGAGAGAGAAAGAGAGAGACAGAGAGAGAGAGAAAGAGAGAGAGACTGCAGAGAGAGAGAGATAACATAGAGGAATAACAGATTTGGAACCTAATACTTACCGGGGGATACGCGTCAACAGCAACCTTGGGAAAAATCCTGCATTATCAATAACAGCAGACTCCCTGCATTTCCTCATTGAAAACAACATACTGAGAATATGTCAAATTGGATTTTTACTAAATACCATACGACAGACCACGTATTCACCCTGTACTTCCCAATATATATATATATAGAGCCGTGGGGTGAGACAGGGATGCAGCTTGAGCCCCGCCCTCTTCAACGTATATATATATACGAATTGGTGAGGGCACTAGAATAGTCTGCAGGATCCGGCCTCACCCTTCTAGAATATTCTGCAGGACCCGGCCTCACCCTACTAGAATCTGAAGCCTATTGTTTCAAATCAAATCAAATTGTAATGGTCACATGCGCCAAATACAACAGTGAAATGCTTACTTACAAGCCTTTAAACAAAAATCATGTAAGAAGTTTAAGTGTTAAGTCAAAAATAATTAACAGTAGCAGTAAAATAACAGTAGCGAGGCTATATATAGGGGGTACCGGTACAGAGTCAATGTGGAGGCTATATACAGGGGGTACCGGTACAGAGTCAATGTGCGGGGGCACCGGTTTGTCGAGGTAATTGAGGTAATATGTACATGTAGGGAGAGTTAAAGTGACTATACATAGAATATAAACAGAGAGTAGCAGCAGAGTAAAAGAGGGATCTGGGCAGCCCTTTGATTAGCTGTTCAGGAGTCTTATGGCTTGGGGGTAGAAGCTGTTAAGAAGCCTTTTGGACCTAGACCTGGCGCTCCGGTACCGCCTGCCGTGCGGTAGCAGAGAGAAGCAGTCCAGGACTAGGGTGGCTGGAGGCTTTAACAATTTTTAGGGCCTTCCTCTGACACCGCCTGGTATAGAGGTCCTGGATGGCATGAAGCTTGGCCCCAGTGATGTACTGGGCCATATGCACTATCCTCTGTAGTGGTTTGCGGACGGAGGCCGAGCAGTTGCCATACCAGGCAGTGATGCAACCCGTCAGGATGCTCACGATGGTGCAGCTGTAGAACCTTTTGAGGATCTGAGGACCCATGCCAAATATTTTCAGTTTCCTGAGGGGGAATAGGCGTTGTCGTGCCCTCTTCACAACTGTCTCAGTGTGTTTGGACCATGTTAGTTTGTTGGTGATGTGGACACCAAGGAACTTGAAGGTCTCAACTTGCTCCACTACAGCCCCGTCAATGAGAATGGGGGCGTGCTCGGTCCTTCTTTTCCTGTAGTCTACAATAATCTCCTTTGTTTTAATCACGTTGATGGAGAGGTTGTTGTCCTGGCAATACACGGCCAGGTCTTGAACACCTCTCTATAGGCTGTCTCATCGTTGTAGGTGATCAGGCCTACCACTGTTGTGTCATCGGCAAACTAGATGATGGTGTTGGAGTCGTGCCTGGCCATGCAGTCATGAGTGGACATGGAGTACAAGAGGGGCCTGAGCACCCACCCCTGAGAGGCCCCCGTGTTGAGGATCAGCGCAGCGGATGTGTTGTTACCTACCCTTACCACCTGGGGGCGACCCGTCAGGAAGTCCAGGATCCGGTTGCAGAGGGAGGTGTTGAGTCCCAGGGTCCTTAGCTTAGTGATGAGTTTAGAGGGCACTATGATGTTGAACACAGAGCTGTATTCAATGAATAGCATTCTCACTTAGGTGTTCCTTTTGGCCAGATGGGAAAGGGCAGTGTTGGGTGCAATGGAGATTGCATCATCTGTGGATCTGTTGGGGCGGATCTAGGGTTATATGCAAATTAGAGTTTTTCTAAGGCTTCTGGGATAATGGTTTTGAAGTGAGCCATGACCAGCCTTTCAAAGCACTTCATGACTACAGACGTGAGTGCTTCGGGTCCGTAGTCCTTTAGGCAGATTACCTTAGTGTTCTTGGGCACAGGGACTATGCTGGTCTGCTTAAAACATATTGGTATTACAGACTCAGTCAGGGACAGGTTGAAAATGTCAGTGAAGACACTTGCCAGTTTGTCAGCGTATGCTGGGAGTACACATCCTGATAATCCGTCTGTGAATGTTGACCTGTTTAAAGGTCTTACTCACATCGGCTACGGAGAACATGATCACATAGTCGTCTGGAACAGCTGATACTCTAATGCATGCTTCAGTGTTACTTGCCTCGAAGCGAGCATAGAAGTAATTTAGCTCATCTGGTAGGTTTGTGTCACTGGGCATCTCACGGCTGTGCTTCCCTTTGTAATAGCTTGCAAGACCTGCCACATCTGACGAGCGTCAGAGCCGGTGTAGTATGATTCATTCTTTGTCCTGTATTGATGCTTTGCCTGTTTGATGGTTCGTTGGAGGGCATAACAGGATTTCTTATAAGCTTCCGGGTTAGAGTCCAGCTCCTTGAAAGCGGCAGCTCTACCCTTTAGTTAACCTGTCTAGGAAGGGGGTGCCGCCCCCCCCACCCCCACTGAAAAACCAGTGCCGCGAAATTCAAAAAAAAATTTTTTTTTAAATATTTAACTTTCACACATTAAAGTCCAATACAGCTAATGAAAGACACAGATCTTGTGAATCCAGCCAACATGTCCGATTTTTAAAATGTTTTACAGGGAAGACACAATATGTAAAGATGTACATCTATTACCTAAAAACACATTAGCATAATCCGCCATCTTTTATTTGTCCACCAATACCAGTAGCTATCACCAATTCGGCTAAACTAAGATATTTATAGCCCCTAACCAAGAAAAAAACTCATCAGATGACAGTCTGATAACATATTTATGGTATGGGATAGGTTTTGTTAGAAAAAAGTGCATATTTCAGGTAGATGGCATAGGTTACAATTGCACCCACCGTCACAAATGGACTAGAAAAACTACATAGAGCAACGTGTTTACCTACTTACTAATCATCAAACATTTCGTAAAAATACACAGCATACACTAATCGAAAGACACAGATCCTGTGAATACAGACAATATTTCAGATTTTCTAAGTGTCTTACAGCGAAAACACAATAAATCGTTATATTAGCATAGCACATAGCACATAGCAGCCCAGCATTGATTCTAGCCAAAGTGAGCGATAACGTCAACATCGCCAAAATATATTAATTTTTTCACTAACCTTTTTAGAATTCTTCAGATGACACTCCTGTAACATCATATTACACAATCCATATAGAGTTTGATCGAAAATGTTTATATTTAGCCACCAAAATCATGGTTAGACAATGTGAAATGTAGCCCAGCTGGTGAGAAAATGTCCGTGCGCCATATTAGACAGTGATCGACTCTTATACATAAATACTCATAAACGTGACCAAAAAATATAGGGTGACAGGGATTGATAGACAATTGAATTCTTAATACATTCGCAGAATTACATTTTTTAAATTATCCTTACTTTTCAATACAGTTTGCGCCAAGCGAAGCTACGTCAAAAAACATGGCGTCCTAAGCCACTAACATTTTTCGACAGAAACACGATTTATCATAATAAAAATGTCCTACTTTGAGCTGTTCTTCCATCAGTATCTTGGGCAAAGGATCCTTTCTTGGGTCTAATCGTCTTTTGGTGGAAAGCTGTCCTCTTGCCATGTGGAAATGCCAACTGCGTTCGGGATGAACTGGAAGCGTGCCCAGCAATTCACAGCGTTTCAGAAATAAATGTCCCAAAATCGCACTAAACGGATATAAATTGCTATAAAACGCTTTAAATTAACTACCTTATGATGTTTTTAACTCCCATAACGAGTAGAAACATGACCAGAGTAATATTACTCCCTCCACTAATGCTTGGAACAAGTGCGGGTCGATGTCCTCCAGGCACATTACGCAGCAAGAAAAGAGTTCCTAGCTACAGGGTTTTTTAATTTGTTGTGCCTGTGAACGCGCAATCGACCCCATTCAAATCGTCATCACGTAAAGGCATCCAGGGGAAGACGTAAGCAGTGTCCGTATACTCATAGCAATAACTGCGGCCTTTTAACTGACTCCAGATCAGGGGCCAAAATTTCTGAAATCTGACTCCATGTCAGGGAAATTGCTGTAGAATGACTTCTGTTCCACTTAGAGACAAAATTCCAACTCCTATAGAAACTATAGACTGTTTTCTATCCAATAATAATAATAATATGCATATTGTACGATCAAGAATTTTGTGGGAAGCCGTTTCAAAAATTACACGATTAGCATAAATAGTGACAACAGCGCCCCCATCCTCAACAGGTTAACCTCTCTAGGGTGTGTGAGACGTTAGCGTCCCACCTCTTCAACAGCCAGTGAAAGTGCAGGGCGCCAAATTCAAAACAACAGAAATCCCATAATTAAAATTAAAATGTATTTTACACCATTTTAAAGATACATTTGTTGTAAATCCAGCCACAGTGTCCGATTTCAAAAAAGCTTTACGACGAAAGCAAACCAAACGATTATGTTAGGTGAGTGCCTATTCACAGAAAAACACAGCCATTTTTCCAGCCAAAGAGAGGATTCACAAAAAACAGAAATATAGATAAAATGAATCACTAACCTTTGATGATCTTCATCAGATGACACTCATAGGAGTTCATATTACCCAATACATGTATGTTTTGTTCGGTAAAGTTCATATTTATATCCACAAATCTGAGTTTACATTGGCGCCTTACGTTCAGAAGTCACAAAACATCCTTTGATTTTGCAGAGAGCCACATCAATTTACAGGAATACTCATAATAAACATTGCTAAAAGATACAACTCTTATGCATGGGATTTTAGATGCACTTCTCCTTAATGCAACCGCTGTGTCAGATTTCAAAAAAGCTTTACGAAAAAAGCAAACCATGCAATAATCTGAGTCGGCGCTCAGAGCCCAATCAAGACACAAATATAGCTGCCATATTATGCAGTCAACAGAAGTCAGAAGTAACAATATAAACATTCACTTACCTTTGATGATCTTCATCAGAATGCACTCCCAGGAATCCCAGTTCCACAATAAATGTTTGTTTTGTTCGATAATGTCCATCATTTATGTCCAAATTCCTCCTTGTTGTTCCAGCGTTCAGTACACTTTCCAAACTCACGATGCGCGGGCAGGTCCAGAGGAAAGTACGGACGAAAAGTTTCAAAAGTTATATTACAGTACGTAAAAACATGACAAACGAAGTATTGAATCAAACTTTAGGATGTTTTTATTATTATTTATTTTTTTATCCCCTTTTCTCCCCAATTTTCGTGGTATCCAATCGCTAGTAATTACTATCTTATCTCATCGCTACAACTCCCGTACGGGCTCGGGAGAGACGAAGGTCGAAAGCCATGCGTCCTCCGAAGCACAACCCAACCAAGCCATGCGTCCTCCGAAGCACAACCCAACCAAGCCGCACTGCTTCTTAACACAGCGCGCCTCCAACCCGGAAGCCAGCCGCACCAATGTGTCGAGGAAACACCGTGCACCTGGCCCCCTTGGTTAGCGCGCACTGCGCCCGGCCCGCCACAGGGGTCGCTGGAGCGCGATGAGACAAGGATATCCCTACCGGCCAAACCCTCCCTAACCCGGACGACGCTAGCCCAATTGTGCGTCGCCCCACGGACCTACCGGTCGCGGCCGGCTGCGACAGAGCCTGGGCACGAACCCAGAGACTCTGGTGGCGCAGCTAGCACTGCGATGCAGTTCCCTAGACCACTGCGCCACCCGGGAGGCCTTTAGGATGTTTTTAACATCATTCTTCAATAATGTCCCAACCGGATTATTCCTGTGTCTTCAGAATTGCGATGGAACAGAGCTCGCTCTCACGTGAACGCGCTTGATCAGAGCATGGTCACTTCATGGCAGATCTGACTCATTCCTCTCTCCTTCAGCCCCACTAAACAGTAGATGCATCAGACAAGTTTCTAACGACTGTTGACATCTAGAGGAAGCCTTAGGAAGTGCAACATTACCAATATCCCACTGTATCTTCAATAGGAGTTGAAAATCGACCAACCTCAGATTTCTCACTTCCTGGTTGGATTTTTTCTCAGGTTTTTGCCTGCCTGATGAGTTATGTTATACTCACAGACATCATTCAAACAGTTTTAGAAACTTCAGAGTGTTTTCCATCCGGAACTACTAATAATATGCATATTCTAGCTTTTATGGCTTTGTACCAGGCCGTTTACTCTGGGCATGCTTTTCATCCGGACGTGTAAATACTGCCCCCTACCCCAAAGAAGTTAAGTGCAGTTGTTGCCTGTAATCCATGGCTTCTGGTTGGGGTATGTACGTACAGTCACTGTGGTGACAACTTCATCGATGCACTTATTAATGAAGCCAATGACTGATGTGGTGTACTCCTCGAGGTCATCGGAAGAATCCCGGAACATATTCCAGTCTGTGCAAGCAAAACAGTCCTTTAGCTTGGCATCTGCTTCTTCTGACCACTTTCTTATGCACCGAGACACTGTTTGCTTCCTGCTTTAGTTTTTCCTTCTAAGCAGGAATCAGGAGGATAGAATTATGGTCAGATTTGCCAAATGGAGAGTGAGGTAAAGCTTTGTAAGCATCTCTGTGTGTGGAGTAAAGGTGGTCTACAAATGTTTTCCCTCTGGTTGCACATTTAAAGTTCCCGGCCACTAGGAGTGCCACCGCTAGACGAGCGTTTTCCTGTTTGCATATGGACGTATGCAGCTCATTGAGTGTGGTCTTAGTGCCAGCATCAGTTTGTGGTGGTAAATAGACAGCTACGAAGAATATAGATAAAAACTCTCTTGGTAAATAGTGTGGTCTACAGCTTTTCATGAGATACTCTACCTCAGGCGAGCAAAACCTCAAGACTTCCTTAGATTTTGTGCACCAGCTGTTGTTTACAAACATGCATAGACCTCCACTGCTTGTCTTACCAGAGGCGCTGTTCTATCCTGCAGAAAAAGCTTAAAACCCGCCAGCTGTATGTTATTAATGTCGTTGTTCAGCCATGACTCGGTGAAACATAAGATATTACAGTTTTTAATGTCCCATTGTAGGATACACGTGATCGTAGTTTGTCTATTTTATCACTGATTGATTGTACATTGGCTAATAGGACCGATGGTTAAGGTAGATTACCCTCTCGGTGACGGATCTTACAAGGCACCCGGACCTTCGTCCTCAATACCTCCGTCTCTTTCTCCTGTGTATGACAGGGATGAAGTGTAACGGTCGTCATAGTCGTTCTCCTCCTCAGACGAGGAGGAGCATGGATCGGACCAACACGCAGAGTGGGTAGTGCTCATGATAATTGATTAAATCGAAACTGAACACTAACATGAAACAAAAGAACAAAATGAAACAACCGACAACAGTCCCGTGTGGCACGAATACAAACACAGAAACAAACACCCACAAAACACACGTGAAACCCAGGCTGCCTAAGTATGATTCTCAATCAGGGACAACGATTGACAGCTGCCTCTGATTGAGAATCATACCCGGCCGAACACAAACATCCCAACATAGAGGAGGTCATTTTGCAGGGCTCTGGCAGTGCACCTCCTTGCACAAAGGCGGAGGTAGCGGTCCTGCTGCTGGGTTGTTGCCCTCCTACGGCCTCCTCCACGTCTCCTGATGTACTGGCCTGTCTCCTGGTAGCGCCTCCATGCTCTGGACACAGCAAACCTTTTTGCCACAGCTCGCATTGATGTGCCATCCTGAATGAACTGCACTACCTGAGCCACTTGTGTGGGTTGTAGACTCTGTCTCATGCTACCACTAGAGTGAGAGCACCGCCAGCATTCAAAAGTGACCAAAACATCAGCCAGGAAGCATAGGAACTGAGAAGTGGTCTGTGGTCACCACCTGCAGAATCACTCCTTTTTTGGGGTGTCTTGCTAATTGCCTATAATTTCCACCTTTTGTCTATTCCATTTGCACAACAGCATGTGAAATGTATTGTCAATCAGTGTTGCTTCCTAAGTGGACAGTTTGATTTCACAGAAGTGTGATTGACTTGGAGTTACATTGTGTTGTTTAAGTGTTCCCTTTATTTTTTTGAGCAGTGTAGTATGCCTACAATAGAAAGCTGATGGGAACCTCCTCATTTTAATAGAGGCCATCTGTCACGACTTCTGCCGAAGTCGTTGCCTCTCCTTGTCCGGGCGGTGTTCGGCGGTCGACTTCACCGGTCTTCTAGTCATCATCGATCCATTTTTCATTTTCCATTGGTTTTGTCTTGTCTTCCCACACACCTGTTGTCAATCCCATTTCATTACCTGTTGTGTATTTAACCCTCTGTTTCCCTTCATGTGTTTGTCAGAGATTGTTCGTTGTCAAGTGTTGTGTGTTTTGTGTATAAGTGTGCGATGGGTCTTCATACCCAGATTTTGTATTATATTTTTTAGTGAGTGTTATGGAGCTTATTACTGGAACTTTTATTAAAGTACTCCATGCTACACTCTATTTTGACTCTCCTGCGCCTGACTTCCTCTGCCACTTATACACGCCATTGTGACAGAATCTCTGACCTTAAAAATGAAGTCAGCAGGAGGAGGCACTTCACTAATGGAGGTTGAGGAACGCGTCCTGGAACACGCGGCGGAGATTGACAGTCTGTGCGCTGTCATGGATCGCATTGTCCAGAGTATGGAACGCTGGGAGAGACAGGGAGCGTGTCCAGTACCTCCACCACCCCCTGGAATTCCTTCGAACGTTTTTTCCCCGCCGGAACAGAACAGGATCCAGTTGTCCCTACCCACGGGATACAATGGAGATACTACCAGCTGCCAGGGTTTTCTCCTAAAACTGAACTTGTATCTGGCCACGGTCTCTCCAGTACCAACAGACCGTGAGAAAAGCTTCGCCCTCATCTCCTGCCTTACCGGGAAAGCCCTGGAGTGGGCCAACGCTGTGTGTAGAGAGGGTTAAATACACAACAGGTAATGAAATGGGATTGACAACAGGTGTGTGGGAAGACAAGACAAAACCAATGGAAAATGAAAAATGGATCGATGATGACTAGAAGACCGGTGAAGTCGACCGCCGAACACCGCCCGGACAAGGAGAGGCAACGACTTCGGCAGAAGTCGTGACACCATCACTCTTTTTTCTCACACAATTTCATAGCCTATTGAAATGTTTTGCAACAGGAGCTCATGGGCTCTCATTAAGTATTTGATTAGATTTGACAACATTTGCATTGATGTCAGAGTGGTTAGAGGGACAATAGAGTGCTGAGTACCAGGCAGTTAGCAAGTTTGGTAGGATACTAATGACCAGCAGTGGCATCAGAGCTTGGAGAAGCCTAGTTACTGTTTACTAAACAGTCATGTGGAATTTAACTGGCTTAATGACTTTTGACCGCCGGTGTGGCGATTAATACGGCCACCATAATATCCCTAGTCCTGGGGTTCTGTTCACAAACACAAAGAGACCCCACAGATCCCCAGAACAGCATCACAATTAGACCCAACCAAATCATGAGAAAACAAGAAGAGAATTACTTGACACATTGAAAAGAATTAACAAAAGATCTGAGCAAACTAGAATGCTATTTGGCCCTAAACAGAGAGTACACAGTGGCAGAATATCTGACCCAAAATGAAGGAAATCTTTGACTATGTACAGACTCCGTGAGCATAGCCTTGCTATTGAGAAAGGCCGCTTTAGGCAGACCTGACTCTAAAGAGAAGACATGCTATGTGCACACTGCCCACAAAATGAGGTGGAAACTGAACTGCACTTCCAAGCCTCCTGCCAAATATACAACCATATTAGAGACACATATTTCCCTCAGATTTCACAGACCCACAAAGAATTTGAAAACAAATCCAATTTTGATCAACTCCCAAATCTAGTGGGTGAAATACTACAGAGAGAAAATGGAGAGAGAGAGGTAAAGGCTGAAAGGAGAGAGGGAGATAGTGGTAGATAGAGAGATAAAGAATAGAGAGAGGCAGAGGTTGAAAGGAGATAGTGGTAGATAGAAATAGAAAGGATAGAGAGAGGTAGAGGCTGAACGGAGAGAGGAAGATAGATGGAGAAAGGGGAGAGAGATAGAGAGAGAAAGGATATATAAATGAGACAGAGGGAGAAAGGGGAGTGGGAGATTGTGGTAGATAGAGAGAGAAAGAAGAGAGGGAGATAAAGGGAGAAAGGGGATAGAAAGATAGAGAGAGAAAGGATATATAAATGAGATAGAGGGAGAAAGGGGAGTGGGAGATTGTGGTAGATAGATAGAGAAAGAAGAGAGGGAGATAAAGGGAGAAAGGGGAGAGAGATATAGAGATGGAGAATTTTGAGAGAGAGATAGAGGGAGAAAGGATAGAGGGAGAGCTCTTGAATGTATTTTTCATTCTCTCTGTCTCTTTCTTACTTTCTTAAGTCAAGGTGGTCAGAGCTGTGCGCAAGACACCATTCACAGAAATATGATAGAATATGAATAGCTCTTTGTTCCTATACCACTCACATTCATTGCCCTCAGTGAAGCCTGCCTGTCAGCTTGCCACTATAGTGTGTGTGTCAGATAGTTAATGCTGTAACCTTGAGTGAACGTAGGTAGGTCTAAGAGCCATATGCAATCTAAAACTGTATCCATCCAGAGTAAATATGCATGGTGACTCATATCATCTTATATAATGAATGTGTCATTAATGTCATGTAATCTAAGTGATGTGAGATGTACTGGGCCTATATCTCAGCCTGCAGCTTGTGTTGAACCCCAGACAAAGTGCCTGGTTTTGTGACCCATATGTCAGAGCGGCCCTCTGGGGCTGAAGCGTCTAGCGATGTAATTTGTGTTTTACTGTGTGTGTGTGTGTGTGTGTGTGTGTGTGTGTGTGTGTGTGTGTGTGTGTGTGTGTGTGTGTGTGTGTGTGTGTGTGTGTGTGTGTGTGTGTGTGTGTGTGTGTGTGTGTGTGTGTGTGTGTGTGTGTGTGTGTGTGTGTGTGTGTGTGTTCCTGTAGGCCTGTTAATGTCCTAGTTAAAGGTCAGACGCTACTGTGTCGCCCCACATTACTAAACACTTCACCTAGAGGGCTAAACACACACACACACACACACACACACGGCAAAACATCTCATAATCCGTAACATTGAGCTGTAACAACCATACTTTAATACACAGCCACGTTCTGCTATAACATATGCCTGACACATCAGGTTCAACCCAAACCCACCCTGATGCCCACACAAACCCACCCTGATGCCCACACAAACCCACCCTGATGCCCACACAAACCCACCCTGATGCCCACACAAACCCACCCTGATGCCCACACAAACCCACCCTGATGCCCACAAAAACCCTCCCTGATGCCCACACAAACCCACCCTGCTACCCACTCCACACCAGAGATGGTAACACCACCCAAACCCACCCTGCTACCCACTACACACCAGAGATGGTAACATCACCCAAACCCACCCTGCTACCCACTACACTCCAGAGATAATAACATCACCCAAACCCACCCTGCTACCCACTCCACACCACCCAAACCCACCCGCTACCCACTACACACCAGATATGGTAACATCACCCAAACCCACCCTGCTACCCACTCCACACCAGAGATGGTAACATCACCCAATCCCACCCTGCTACCCACTACACACCAGAGATGGTAACATCACCCAATCCCACCCTGCTACCCACTACACACCGGAGATGGTAACATCACCCACACCCACCCTACTACCCACTACACTCCAGAGATAAAAACATCACCCAAACCCACCCTTCTACCCACTCCACACCAGACATAGTAGCATCACCCAATCCCACCCTGCTACCCACTACACACCGGATGGGTAACATCACCCACACCCACCCTGCTACCCACTACACACCAGAGATAAAAACATAAAACGTCTTTGCTCTTTAATTTTAATGTGACTAACATTATTGAGACAGCAATAGGGTAAGCTCAACGTGGTTGGTGCATGTCTTTTTGTTAACAACACCTTTTGTGTGATCTCTAATATTAAGGATGTCTCAAGGTTCTGCTCTCCTGCTTTGAAAGGTTGGTTATGGCTCACATCAACACCATCATCTCAGACACCCTGGACCCACTCCAATTCGCATACCGCCCCAACAGATCCACAGATGATGCAATCTCTATTGCACTCCACACTGCCCTTTCCCACTTGGAAAAAAGGAACACCTACGTGAGAATGCTGTTAAATTACTACAGCTCAGCATTCAACACCATTACAACACCAGCATTCAATACCATTCAACACCATTACAACACCAGCATTCAACACCTCCAAGCTTATCACTAAGGTAATGGCCCTGGGACTAAACACCTCCCTCTCACACTGGATCCTGGACTTCCTGAGGGGATGCCCCCAAGGGGTGAGGGTAAGCAACAACACATGTGTGAACCTCAACACGGGGACCCCTCAGGGGTGCATGCTTAGTCCTCTCCTGTACTCCCTGTTCACCCACGACTGTGTGACACGGATGCAACACATCATTAAGGAGCTGATCATGGACTACAGGAAACGGATGGCCAAGCACGCCCCCTTTCACATTGACGGGCTGTAGTGGAGCGGGTCAAGAGCTTCAAGCTCCGATGTATCCACATCACTAAGGATCTATCATGGTCCACACACACCAACACAGTTGTGAAGAGGGCACGACAATGCCTCTTCCCTCTCAGGAGGCTGAAAGAATTTGTCATGGGCCCTCAGACCCTAAAACAATTCTACAGCTACACCAGTGAGAGCATCTTGACTGGCTGCACCACCGCATGGTATGGCAACTGCTTGGCATCTGACCGCAAGGCACTACAGAGGGTAGTCCGGATGGCCCAGTACATCACTGGGGTCGAGCATCCTACCATCTAAGACCTCTATGCCAGGTGGTGTAAGATGAAGGCCCTAAAAATTGTCAAAGACTCCAGCCACCAAATTCATAGACTGTTCTCTCTTCAACTTCACGGCAAGCAGTACCAATGCATCAAGTCTGGAACCAATAGGACTCTAAATATTTTCTATACCCAAGCCATGATACTGCTAAATAGGACTTTACACAGTTTCTATACCCAAGCCATAAGACTGATAAATAGGACTCTAAACAGTGTCTATACCCAAGCCATAAGACTGATAAATAGGACTCTAAACAGTGTCTATACCCAAGCCATACGACTGATAAATAGGACTCTAAACAGTTTCTATACCCAAGCCATAAGACTGATAAATAGGACTCTAAACAGTGTCTATACCCAAGCCATAAGACTGATAAATAGGACTCTAACCCAAGCCATAAGACTGATAAATAGTTAGTCTGAGTAGCTGTTAGGGTTACAATTTAACTATCTGCATTGACCCTCTTTTGACTCATCACATACGCTGCTGCTACTTGTTATACATTGTGTACATAGCTACCTCACTTACCTCGTACCCCTGCACATCAACTCTGTACTGTCTGCAAGTTCATCTGACTTGGGAATTAGATATATGGCCCCATTGCCAAAATCCCCAAGCATCCCTTTAACCCAGAAACCTTTTCACTCTTTAGTATCACATGTACATCGTATCATTACAGATGCTGGCAGTGTAAAAGGTTGAGATTAAATAACGACTACAATAGACAGCAATAAATGGAATGACATTCACTCTCACGGGTGGGCAAAAATATGCCCTCAAAAAGCCACGCCTTCAACTATTCTAATAGGTAGGCTGCCACTACATTGCCATCACTGCTATTCAATGTGCATGTGCATGAGGTTTGGTGATGGCAATGTAGTGGCAGCGTTGAAGAGTTGAAGTCGTGGCTTATTGAGGGCATGGCTTTCAGTTTGTTATTTAAGAATTCAATTCCAAAAATCACATCGATCTGAAACATTGCTGTTTTATTTCAGACAATTTGAATAGAATACTGATCATTCCAATCAGTATAAGCACTTCAGATGAACAGCAGCGCTGTCCCACTTTTTACTGTGTGTGTGTGTGTGTGTGTGTGTGTGTGTGTGTGTGTGTGTGTGTGTGTGTGTGTGTGTGTGTGTGTGTGTGTGTGTGTGTGTGTGTGGGTGGGTGTGTGTGTGTGTGTGTGTGTGTGGGTGTGTGTGTGTGTGTGTGTGTGTGTGTGTGTGTGGGTGTGTGGGTGTGGGTGTGGGTGTGGGTGTGTGGGTGGGTGTGTGTGTGTGCGTGTGTGTATTTACGCATGTGATGCTGCATGTTGATCGGCTAGCGGGATCCTGACACCTTACCATGAGTCAGTTCAGCGAGAGCACAGTGTGTCACTGTCACTGTGTGTGTTTTCTCTGGGGAATGGGACACCACATGATACACTGAGATCTGCAGGAGAGCTGTCATCATTATTCAGTAAGAGGGCTTGTTCAGAGCAGTGTGAGGGTGTGAGTGTCGTGTACAGGGTCATATGGTTTATGTATGACTGTGGGAGACTATCTCCTCTAAATGAAAATTGAGGCCCAATTTTGAGCTCTGTGAGCTAAGGGACATTTTATTTTAGATATAAACTATTTTGTATATAAAAAATATACACCAAATACAAAACATACTGTACACATATGAACAACAACTAACAAATGCAGACAAGCAACAACTGCATCTCCTATTTCCAGACCCACATGCTCACACCCCCATTCCTAGTGCCACACCCCCATCCCTAGGGCCACACTCTCATCCCTAGGGCCACACCCCCATCCCTAGGGCCACACCCCCATCCCTAGGGCCACACCCCCATCCCTAGGGCCACACCCCCATCCCTAGGGCCACACCCCCATCCCTAGGGCCACACCCCCATCCCTAGTGCCACACCCCCATCCCTAGGGCCACACCCCCATCCCTAGGGCCACACCCCCATCCCTAGGGCCACACCCCCATCCCTAGTGCCACACCCCCATCCCTAGGGCCACACCCCCATCCCTAGGGCCACACCCCCATCCCTAGGGCCACACCCCCATCCCTAGGGCCACACCCCCATCCCTAGTGCCACACCCCCATCCCTAGTGTCACACCCCATCCCTAGGGCCACACCCCATCCCTAGGGCCACACCCCCATCCCTAGGGCCACACCCCCATTCCTAGGGCCACACCCCCATCCCTAGGGCCACACCCCCATCCCTAGGGCCACACCCCCATCCCTAGAGCCACACCCTCATTCCTAGTGCCACACCCCCATCCCTAGGGCCACACTCTCATCCCTAGGGCCACACCCCCATCCCTAGAGCCACACCCTCATTCCTAGTGCCACACCCCCATCCCTAGGGCCACACTCTCATCCCTAGGGCCACACCCCCATCCCTAGGGCCACACCCCAATCCCTAGTGCCACACCCCCAACCCTAGTGTCACACCCCCATCCCTAGTGCCACACCCCCACCCCTAGTGCCACACCCCATCCCTAGTGCCATAACCCCATCCCTAGTGTCACACCCCCGTTCATAGTGCCACGCCCCCATCCCTAGTGCCACACCCCCATTCCTAGTACCACACCCCCATCCCTAGTGCCACACCCCCATTCCTAGTGCCACACCCCTATCCCTAGTGCCACACCCCCATCCCTAGTGTCACACCCCCATATCTAGTACCACACCCCCATCTCTAGTGTCCTACCCCCATTCCTAGTGTCACACCCCCATCTCTAGTGCCACACCCCCATCTGTAGTGATACACCCCCATCCCTAGTGTCACACCCCATCCCTAGTGCCACACCCCCATCTGTAGTGCCACACCCCCATCCCTAGTGTCACACCCCATCCCTAGTGCCACACCCCCATCTGTAGTGCCACACCCCCATCTGTAGTGCCACACCCCCATCTGTAGTGCCACACCCCCATCTGTAGTGCCACACCCCCATCTGTAGTGCCACACCCCCATCTGTAGTGCTACACCCCCATGCCTAGTGTCACACCCCATCCCTAGTGTCACACCCCCATCCCTAGTGTCCTACCCCCATCCCTAGTGCCACACTCCCATCCCTAGTGCCACACCCCCATCTGTAGTTCTACACCCCCATCCCTAGTGTCCTATCCCCATTCCTAGTGCCACACCCCCATCTGTAGTTCTACACCCCCATCCCTAGTGTCACACCCCATCCCTAGTGTCACACACCCATCCCTAGTGTCCTATCCCCATTCCTAGTGTCACACCCCATCCCTAGTGCCACACCCCCATTCCTAGTGTCACACCCCATCCCTAGTGCCACACCCCCATCCCTAGTGCCGCACCCCCATCTGTAGTGTCACACCCCCATCTGTAGTGCCACACCCCCATCCCTAGTGCCACACCCCCATCTGTAGTGCCACAACCCCATCCCTAGTGCCACACCCCCATCCCTAGTGCCACACCCCCATCTGTAGTGCCACACCTCCATCTGTAGTGCCACACCCCCATCCCTAGTGCCACACCCCCATCTGTAGTGCCACACCCCCATCTGTAGTGCCACACCCCCATCCCTAGTGCCACACCCCCATCTGTAGTGCCACACCCCCATCTGTAGTGCCACACCCCCATCTGTAGTGTCACACCCCCATCTGTAGTGCCACACCCCCATCCCTAGTGCCACACCCCCATCTGTAGTGCCACACCCCCATCTGTAGTGCCACACCCCCATCTGTAGTGCCACACCCCCATCCCTAGTGTCACACCCCATCCCTAGTGCCACACCCCCATCTGTAGTGCCACACCCCCATCTGTAGTGCCACACCCCCATCCCTACTGCCTACGATATTGTTTGCCACATGGCCTTAAATTAGGCTCCCTAGTGGCGCAGCGGTCTAAGACAATGCATCTCAGTGCTTGAGGCGTCACTACAGACTCTGGTTCACGCCCGGGCTGTATCACAACCAGCCGTGATCGGGAGTCCCATAGGGCGGCGCACAATTGGCCAAGCGTCGTTAGAGTTTGGCCAGGGTAGGTCGTCATTGTAAAATAAGAATTTGTTCTGAACTGATTTGCCTACTTAAATAAATAAAGGTTAAATTGAACATTTTTACCATTTGTTTTTTTCTCAGTCACCCATGCTATTTCGATATTTCAATAATACATCATTTGATATTTCCATTGTGTTAAAAGGGATCCCTAAGAGGTTTTAATGACGGCAGATTGATTGATTTCAAAGTTTTTAGTGTACGTTTTTTCAAGAGGAGTGATGAGAAGAGAATCGTCTAGTCCATTGGGTAAAATAAAATTAAAATCTCACAACACCCTCATTTTCCATGTCTTGAAATATGCAGACAGACGGATTAAAAGTATGTTTACATGTAATACTTCTGACAGCCAACTGTCTAACTCTGCCCATAACCTTTTGGACTACATAGCATTCCCAGAATGCATGGATTATTGAATCATTGTCAGTTTTACACTTAATACTTGCCTTTGCCATTGTGCTGTAGAATTTGTGAATATCATCTCTTGTGTAATACATTCTATACATTAGTTTATACTTGATTAAGCGAGCATTTATGTTACCTGTAATTTCATTACTTATGCTCCAACTTTCCTTCCATCTTGTGCCAAGATCAGTTATTTTTAAGTCAAGTCTTGGTTCCAGTAGTTTCTATTTTGTTTCTAAGAGATTGTCAAGTGGATAGGCTCTCTACAAAAGTTTTGTATATCTTACCTATCATATAAACATCCTTTTCTGACTCAAATAAAAACCCTTCAAGGTTGCTCCTGTGATGTCCAAAACAAATGGAAGCGAAGGGCCATTTACATTCACATCCTATATGAGATAGAATATCAAGCCAGATTTTACACTCCTTATACCTAGGAGACGACTCTTTCTCCAGCGTTGCTCTACACTGAATGTGCAAAACATTAAGAACACCTGCTCTTTCCATTACTTAAACTCACCAGGTGAATCCAGGTGAAAGCTATTATTCCTTATTGATGTCACCTGTTAAATCCAATTTAATCAGTTTAGATGAATAGGAGGAGACAGGAGAATGATTTTTAAGGCTTGAGACAATTGAGACATGGATTGTGTATGTGTGCCATTCAGATGGGGAATGGGAAAGACACAATACTTAAGTGCCTTTGAACGGGGTATGGTAGTAGGTTCCAGGCACACTGGTTTGTGTCAAGAACTGCAATGCTGCTGGGTTTTTCACACTGTGTATCAAGAATGGTCCCCCTCCCAAAGAACATCCAGCAAACTTAACACAACTGTGGGACGCAATGGAGTCAACATGGGCCAGCATCCCTGTGGAACGTTTTTAGCATCTTGTAGAGTCCATGCCCAACAAATTGAGGCTCCTCAGAGCGTAATTGTTCTGTTGTAGTGTATGGATGTGGAGAGAGACGTTAGACTGTAGCCTGAATATGACAGTGTGATATAAAATAAACCTGAGGCTATTGTAAGGCAGACACTAGGTACACCAGGGAGCTTATTTCATAAAGAGTTAGACACATCCTTTGTCTTCTGTTGTTATTCTGTCCTTCTGCCTCAAATAAATAAGGAGAGAGAGACCACAGGGAGATAAAGGGTATAGAAGGAGAAGTAGTGAGGAAGGGAGACCGATAAGAGAGAGAAGAAGAAAATTAGACAGGAGATAGAGAGGTCAACGAGAAAGAGAGAGAGGAGAATAAAAATAGTGAGGAGGAGATGGAGGAGACAGAGATAGAGAGAGAGATGATGGAGGGAGAGAGAAAGAAAGAGGAGGAGATGGAGGAGAGAGAGAGTGAGAGATGGAGATGAAGGTGAGAGACAGGAGAGGAAAGAGATGGAGGAGAGAGAGCGAAGAGGAAATGAAGGTGAGAGAACGAGAGGACATGAAGGAGAGAGAAAGAGAGAGATAGAGGAGGAGATGAAGGAGGGAGAGGGAGAGAGAAACGGGGAGATGGAGAGAGAAAGAGAGAGGGAGAAGAGGAAATGAAGGTGAGAGAACGAGAGAGATAGAGGAGGAGTTGAAGGAGGGAGAGAGAGAGAGAGGACACACTGTTGGCCCAGGGGTAATTTCCTCTCCACACGAGAAAAGCATGCTGGGATGTGGAATCACCTCCAGGGGAGGGTAATGATGCATCGCTAGAACCTTGGCCCTGAGGAGCTGTGTGTGAGTGTGTGTCTGTTCCTTGCCCATCTTCGCTGCGTGTTCTAAGTAAATTGCCCGTTGTGGTTATTTCTCCCTGTCTGAGTGGTCGCTATCTGTGTGTGTCTGTCCCTTCCATGTGTGAGCGTCTGCATGCGTCTGTACACGTGTATATTTGTGACCTTGGCGATAAGGAGCCATTCTTCTAGCTATCTTCTCTTATGAATATGATGATGTGGTTTACCGTGATGCCAAGGCCTGGACAGAGGACAGAATCTGGGGGGGGGGTGCCAAGTCTTATAAACATGGCAAATATGATTTTACTCATGGTGAAAATGAGATTCTGAAACGATGAAGTGACGGTAGTGACACTTGTGATGATTGTTGTAAATTTGCTGATGATGCTGATTGCTGACGATAAGTTGAGCAGTTTGACACAGATGACTGTGTCACCATCGTTGCTTTCTGTAACTTGACAGTTGAACAGAAGTGATTAGTGAGACTCTTGACTGCAGCATGATTCACTGTGGAGTGTTTTGTTTTTGAAATCATCTGTTGAAAGAGGGAGGGGAGGGAGATGAGAGGGAGAGGGGAAGGAGAGGAGAGGGAAAGGGGAGGGACATGGCGAGGGGAGGGAGATGGGCGAGGGGAGGGAGAGGAGAGGGGAGGGAGATGAGAGGGGAGGGAGATGGGAGTGAGAGGGGAGGGAGAGGGGAGGGAGAGGGAGAGGGGAGGGAGAAGAAAGGGAGGGAATGGCACAAATTGAGAAAAAGACAAAGCATCACACAGAAACAAGGACATATCAAGGAGACAAGGACATATCTCTCTCTCTCTCTCTCTCTCTCTTTCTCTCTTTTTCTCTCTCTCTCTTTTCTCTCTCTCTCTTTTCTCGCTCTCTCTCGCTTTTCTCTCTATCTCTCTCTATTTTCTCTCTCTCTCTCTCTCTCTCTCTCTCTCTCTCTCCCTTTGCTCTCTCTCTCTCCCTCTCTATCCCTCCATCTGTCTGTCGGTCGCGCTCCCTCGCCTTTCTAAATCACTAGATAGGTTTCCATCCAAATGGCGACAGATTTTAATGTGAATATTCTATAATCTGCATAAAAACAATATGCACATTTTCAAATTGACTTGTTGCAGATAAAAGGCTGTGTGTGTGAGGTCAAATTCCCACGTACCGAATAAAAAATACAAATTAAATGGATTTAGCGTTTAAACATTTTTGTTATTGTTGCATGATATAGCGATGTACACTCTTATTGGCACGTGCGCTCTAGAAAACGGTGTGCTGTTGGTTAGTGAGTACCAATAGCCTACATGATGAGATTACCATGGACAAAATAGTGATATTATGTTTTTGGTCAAACAGCAGTCAAGCATCCATCATCATGTCAACAGAATAAGACCCTCAATATTTATTTGAAAGGAGCATCAAGCTCATCACTTCCACCACCCTGTTAAGCTCATCACTTCCACCCCCCTGTTAAGCTCATCACTTCCACCACCCTGTTAAGCTCATCACTTCCACCCCCCTGTGAAGCTCATCACTTCCACCCCCCTGTGAAGCTCATCACTTCCACCCCCCTGTGAAGCTCATCACTTCCACCCCTCTGTTTGACCGACACATGAAGATCCCTCCTTGTCTCGTGTATTTAGTTGACATTTGGAAAGTTTTCTGAAACAATTCAATGGGCTTTATTGGCATGAGAAACACATCTCTCTGTATTGTGTGTAACATTATTTATTCTAACCTTTATTTAACTGGGCAAGTCAGTTTAGAACAAATTCTTATTTTCAATGACGGACTAGGAACAGTGGCCTTGTTCAGGGGCAGAATGACAGATGTTTACCTTGTCAGCTCAGGGATTCCATCTTGCAACCTTCCTTTTACAAGTCCTACTCTCTAACCACTAGGCCACCTGCCGCCCCACATTGTCAGCAAATGCCAGTGTCTTTCTGTGCTTTCATCTTGTTGATGTTGACCGTCATTACTGCCACTGGCTTCCCTTCCATTAATATCTATCACACGCTCATCTATTATACCTGCTAGTCACTCAGTACACACACACACACACACACACACATACACATACACACACACACACACACACACACACACACACACACACACACACACACACACACACACACACACACACACACACACACACACACACACACACACACACACACACACACACACACCTAATCTATAACTTGATGCGGTATGGGGTACTCAGTGTTAATATATGACTCAGCTACACATACACAAACACACACACACACACTCTCTCTCACACACTTAACAAATCCACATCCTCTTGTGACATGGCCATCGTATTAAAGGGGATTATTTAAATATGTCAGCTAAACAGAATCTCCACTTCTCTCCTCTCTTACTGTCTTCTCTTGGATTAAAGGAAAATGTGCAGCTCTCATGTTTATTAAGTAAAGTTCTATATTGCGTAGGCAGCAGAAGGTAAGGTCAGGGAGTTGTATGTCTTGTATGACAGGGATAGTTTATCCAAATTACAAAATTACATATTGGTTTTCTTACACTGTAAGTAAGTCTATTAGCAAATTTACAAATCATCCAAAAGTATCTACAATAGTGAAGCCCACCAAAGTCACTTATGGATGATTTGAACAGGAGGCAGGAAAAATGTTAATAGGAGTCAGTGAGTTCTTTCAGCAGTCTTCCTGTATGTTATTGTTTGATATCTAGTCTTCCTGTATGTTATTGTTTGATATCTCGTCTTCCTGTATGTTATTGTTTGATATCTAGTCTTCCTGTATGTTATTGTTTGAAATCTAGTCTTCCTGTATGTTATTTTTTGATATCTAGTCTTCCTGTATGTTATTGTTTGATATCTAGTCCTCCTGTATGTTATTGTTTGATATCTCGTCTTCCTGTATGTTATTTTTTGATATCTAGTCTTCCTGTATGTTATTGTTTGATATCTAGTCTTCCTGTATGTTATTGTTTGATATCTCGTCTTCCTGTATGTTATTGTTTGATATCTAGTCTTCCTGTATGTTATTGTTTGATATCTAGTCCTCCTGTATGTTATTGTTTGATATCTAGTCTTCCTGTTTGTTATTGTTTGATATCTAGTCTTCCTGTATGTTATTGTTTGATATCTAGTCTTCCTGTATGTTATTGTTTGATATCTAGTCTTCCTGTTTGTTATTGTTTGATATCTAGTCTTCCTGTATGTTATTGTTTGATATCTCGTCTTCCTGTATGTTATTGTTTGACATCTCGTCTTGCTCTCTATGCGCTCCATACATTAATAAGGGTTATTGTTTGATATCTCGTCTTGCTCTCTGCTCTCCATACATTAATAAGGACCTTTTTCTCTGTATCTGATATGAGGCTCTCATTTTAAAGCTGAGCCCAGTCTTGTATCTAGACGTTAATGTCAGTGAGTTGTATATTGTGTTTATTAGCCAGTCTTGAATCTGAAAGGGCACTAGACGTTAATGTCAGTGAGTTGTATGTTGTTTTTATTAGTCGGTCTTGAATCTAAAAGGGCACTAGACGTTAATGTGTGTGTGTGTGTGTATTTGTGTGTGTGTGTGTGTGTGTGTGTGTGTGTGTGTGTGTGTGTGTGTGTGTGTGTGTGTGTGTGTGTGTGTGTGTGTGTGTGTGTGTGTGTGTGTGTGTGTGTGTGTGTGTGTGTGTGTAAAATCATCAAAGGGTAGGTAGGAGGGATGGAAGGAGGGAGGGAAAAGGGAGAGATGGATGGAGGGAGTGACATGCTTGTGTGCATCTGAGTAATCAGACACGTTGTTTTGTTGTCTTAATCATCTCCACATAATGGCGGTGTGTATGTGTGTGTGTGCACGCGTGTCTCAGCATGTGTGTGTGCGAGTGTGCACTGTCCATATGTGTACAGTAGTAGTGATGAGCGGTTATATCCCCGCGGGTGGCAGGTTTAGAACAAACAATACATAAAAAATACTATAATTATTGTACAATTGATATCTATAGGCTACATTAAGGTTTCCATCAAAGAACACCCTCTGTGTTGTGTTAGACAAGTAACTCTTTATCCACGATATAGCAGGGAGTGTAAAGCCTCTTACACCAGCAGACTATGATCGATAATGCCACAATTTCTCCCAGCCATTGATAAGTCATTTGTGTAAGTGCCGTGCATGATGAATGTCCGATAACTAGTGTACAGTATGTGCCTAAGTGAGTGTGTGTGAGTGTGTGTGTGTGCGTGTGACTATGTGAGCTCACCCTTCATCATCGCTGGTCCTATCTAGAGATGATCTCAGATTTATAATGGGTTTGTCCTGTAGGACTATTGACTCAGTGTATAATGGTGCTGACCCTTCCAAAGAGTGTTAAACTATCTCCACTAACCCGATAATAACATCAATACACCCTAACACATCCTATGTTGCCCACTCTAAAGAGTGTTAAACTATCTCTTCAAACCTTGTAATACAGTACAATATATTCAGCTAAGGTTTATTTCCCTTTAACATCTGCGAAAACAACATGAACACACAAGTTGTCGGTATTGTATTCAGTACTCTCACTGATTGTGTAACCACTCCCATTACGCACTCCCAAATTCAGAAAGTATTCAGACCCCTTCCCTTTTCCACATTTTGTTACGTTACAGCCTTATTCTAAAATGGATTAAATAAAAAAACATCTTCAACAATCGACACACAATACCTCATAATGACAATCCACAAACAGATTTCAGACTGGGGCGAAGGTTCAGCTTCCAACAGGATAATGACCCTAAGCACACAGCCAAGACAACGCAGGTGTCACGTTCATAATAAGGACGGGACCAAGGTGCAGCGTGTGTTGAGTTCCACATCTTTATTTGCAGTGAAACTTCCAGAAAAAACAATTAACCAACAACGAAACGTAACCTCAGTGGTGCAACAAACACAAACAAACATAATCCCACAAACACAGGTGGGAAAAACGGCTACCTAAATATGATCCCCAATTAGAGGCAACGATTACCAGCTGCCTCTAATTGGGAACCATACAAAACACCAACATAGAAATATAAACTAGAACACCCCCTAGTCACGCCCTGACCTACTACACCATAGAGAACCAAGGGCTCTCTATGGTCAGGGCGTGACAGCAGGATTGGCTTCGGGACAATCTCTGAATGTCCTTGAGTTGCCCAGCCAGAGCCCGGACTTGAACCTGATCGAACATCTCTAGAGAGACCTGAAAATAGTTGTGCAGCGATGCTCCCCATCCAACCTGACAGAGCTTGAGAGAATCTGCAGAGAAGAATGGGAGAAACTCTCCAAATACTGGTGTGCCAAGCTTGTGGCGTCATACCCAAGAAGACTTGAGGCTGTAATCGCTGCCAAAGGTGCATCTCTAAAGTACTGAGTAACGGGTCTGAATTCTTCTGTAAATGTGATAATTCCGTTTTTCTATTTTTAATAAATGAGCAAAAATATCTAAAAACCTATTTTTGATTTGTCATTATGGTGTATTGTGTGTAGCTTGATGAGAGGAAAATAAAAATTGAAAACATTTTGTAACTTAATACAATTTGGAAAAACTCAATGGGTCTAAATACTTTCCAAATGCACTGAACATAAGAATAAAGATGTCATTAATAGTAGTATTCCTCTCGCTCTCTCGCTCTCCCCGCGTATTCTCTCCCCTTCACTTTCTGGCTGGCTGGGTTTAGTCCTGGTTAATCCTTCTGAAGCACTTGAGTGGTGTGTGATGCATGCACACACAAACACACACACCTCAGTAGCGGTATCTACATGAATGCAGAGCCCTCTGCTCTATATGACTCAGAGAATGAAGCCTTTGATCAGTGTAACGTAGGCGCTGGGAGTCGGGAAGCAAGTGCAGGTGGTGAGTTTAATAATAAACGAAACATGGAACAATACAAGAAACAAGAGAAGTGTACGAACAGGAAACATCAATACTGCCTGGGGAATAAACCTGAGTGCCAGATATAGGGAAGGTAATGAGTGAGGAAATGGAGTCCAGGTGTGCCTCGTCATGAGGAGCAGGTGCGTGAAATGAGCAGGAGTAGACGTGACAGTACTCGCCCCACCTCTGGACAGCACCAGCCAGGGGGAAGGCTCCGAGGGTGAGGAGGACGGTCCGGACAGTGAAGGTGGAAGTCACAGATGTTAGGATCCAGATTGTCCTTCACCAGAACCCAACACCGATCCTCAGGACCGTACCCCTCCCAGTCCACCAGGTACTGGAGCCAACCTGCACGACGTTGGGAGTCCAGGAGTGATCTGACGGCATAGGTGGGACCTCCCTCGACGTCCAAGGGTAGCGGAGGGGTGTCGTGGGGGACAGCCTCAGCCAGGGGACCAGCAACCACCGGCCTGAGGAGAAATATGAAAGGAGGGTGAGATACAGTAGTCACTGCGGAGCTGTAATCTATACGTAACCTTGTTGACCCTCCGGAGAACATTGAATGGCCCCGCAAACCAGGGGCTCAGCTTCTTACAGAGCAGGCAGAGTGGGAGGTTCCTGGTCGAGAGCCAGACACGATCGCCAGGATAGAACCAGGATAGAACGGGCACCTCACTGTGGTGGCAATCAACCTGCTCTTTCTGGCGATGGACGGCAAGCTGGAGCCTCACATGAGCATCTCTCCAAACCTCCTCTGCGCGCTGGAACCAGTCGTCCACCGCAGGGGCTTTGGCCTGGCTCGGAGTCCACAGAGCCAGGACCGGCTGATAACCCAGGACACACTGGAAGGGAGTCCTCTTCTGACTAGTGTATGGAGTGCCGGCTCATTCCATCTGCTGGATGCTGCTACAGTCAGGAAGGTGAATGCGTACTCTGCAGCAGTCTGGTCATCCTGCTGTAGTTGGAATAGGCACGCACCCCCCTCTCTGCCTTCCAGTGGATGATCGAAGATACCTCTGAACAGACCCATGAACCCATCATATGAATCCAGCTCCTCCTCTCCTCTCTACCAGACAGCCGTAGTCCACTCCAACGCCTGCCCAGTCAGCAGAGAAATAACCATGGCAACCTTGGACCTCTCAGTGGTGAGGGCTCCCATCTGGTGCGCAACATAGAAGGAGCACTGGAGTAGGTAGCCACAGCATTTAGAAGGGGTTCTGTCATATTTTTCTGGGAGGGACAAATGGGCATCGCTGACCTGGGCAGACTGCTGAATGGACTGGTGTGCTTGCTCGCTGGGTCGGCTAGTGGCAGAGTATCCTCCTCTAGTTGAAGGCAACGCCTCTCGTGTATGTTCGAGACGTTGAAGATTGCGAAGAACCTCTTCCATAGCCGTCCCCAGTTGCGCCAGCTGGTCGTGGTGTTCACGAAGTAGGCGTCCCTATTGGTCGACCATCTGGGAGATGTCCTGATTTCCTGCTACTTCCATTTGTTGAGGCAATGTTCTGTAATGTAGGCGCTGGGAGTCGGGAAGCAAGTGCAGGTGGTGAGTTTAATAATAAACGAAACATGGAACAATACAAGAAACAAGAGAAGTGTATGAACAGGAAACATCAATACTGCCTGGGGAATAAACCCAACTGAGTGCCAGATATAGGGAAGGTAATGAGTGAGGAAATGGAGTCCAGGTGTGCCTCGTCATGAGGAGCGTAATGATTGATGCCAGGTGAGCATAATGATGGTTACCAGGACCGGTGGTTTAGTAAAGTGGTGACGCTGAACGTCGGAGAGGGGAAGCAGGAGTAGATGTGACAATCAGGTTAAATTACAGCTTCTGACTGCTAAAACCAAGACACACACACACACCCGTACACACACTGTTCATATATTATTAACATCGTCATCATCATCATCATCATCATCATCATCATCATCATCATCATCATCATCATCATCGTTGATAAAATTACATTTTACACCTTAATTATAAGAGTAGCTACAAGCTTGGGACACCTGTATTTGGGGAGTTTCTCCCATTTATCTTGTTGAGGTGTATGTTGTTAGATAGCAGCTTTTTTCACAGTAATAAGTTTTATTGTCTCTGTGGGCTACTAGGCAGGTACACAAGCTAATCATCCATTTATTAGCTAGTTTGGTTATAAGCAAAACAGAAATGAATTGTCTCTCCACCCAGTCACACACACACACACACACACACACATATGAACAGGCGCACACACACACACACACACAGAAAAACACACAATATTACTTCGATCTAGTTTTAATATATTTAAAATATCAACTTAGAGAGCAATGTCAATCTCCAACAACCACTCCACCTACGCATACAGACTAGTTAACCAGGTATTACTCTGTCTGTCTGTTCAGAGTGAAATAACAAGCTGTTTGTTTTATGTTGTTTCCCCACTTTGACTGAACATAGACTGAAAGAGAAGAGGTAGAGAAGTAAAGAGGATGAGGAGAGGAAGAGAAGAGGTAGAGGAGTAAAGTGGAAGAGGAGAGGAAGAGAAGAGAACAGGTAGAGGAGAGAAGAGGTGGAAAAGAGAAAGGTAGAGGAGAGGTAGAGGAGAGAAGAGTGTAGTGGCTTCCTTATTGGTTGACCATAGCCAATGTCCAAGCATGAAGTGGTGTTGTTTCGGACACATACAGTCCACATACAGTCCGCATGCAGTCCGCATACAGTCCGCATACAGTCCGCATACAGTCCGCATACAGTCCGCATACAGTCCGCATACAGTCCGCATACAGTCCATATACAGTCCACATACAGTCCACATACAGTCCACATACAGTCCACATACAGTCCGCATACAGTCCACATACAGTCCACATACGAAGTTCCCAAACGGAAGAAACATTCAATGAGATCCAGGGATATGGTGCAACAAAAAGGTTTATTCGTCTTATATCTAACAAAAAATTATTCTCCAATCCACTTAAATCTTAGATTACTTGACATATATATGTCTGTGTGGTCCAAAGACTATACCGCATCCGCCTCTAGCTAGGACTCCTCCCCCCCGAAGGCCCAACTTCCTGTGTTTAACCTCACACACTTACCACAGTACAACGAATGGACAATCAAATCAATATAAATCATAAAGGTATGTGTACCTAAGATTTCATCATATATATTCATATTGCATATATTGTGTGTGTGTGTGTGTGTGTGTGTGTGTGTGTGTGTGTGTGTCACTCAGCCACCTCAAGGAGCAGACAGAGTTTATTGATAGCTCTCTGTAAGATATTGATCTTGGTCTTAATCATGACGCTTCGAACCTTTGGCCCCTGACCTTTGGATCCTGACCTTTGGACCCTGACCTTTGGACCCTGACCTTTGGCCCCTGGCAAAGCCTCCACCACATAACCCATTAGCCAAGAGTTCCTTGGGGTGGTGTCATCGACGATGACAACAAGGTCACCAGAACGGAAGTTTCTCTTAGTTTTGTTCCACTTGTTCCGCTCCAGCATAAGTGGAAGATACTCCCTGATCCAGCGCTTCCAGAAGAGGTCAGTGATATATTGTACTTGCTTCCATCTCCTTGGTGACTATAGGTCTCCTCTCTGGAATAGTCCTGGTGCCAGGACTGGTTTTGCTTTCAGCAGCAGATGTTTCAGAGTCAGGGTTTCTAGATCATTAGGGTCATGTTGTTACAGTTATGATTGGTCTGTCGTTCATGATCGCCAGTCAGATCAACCCCCCCCCCCCCCCATAGTGTTCTCCAGTGGGAGGGTTGAATGACCATGTCACTCCTTCCTTCAGTACTTCTCTTAGCTCTCTGTGTGTTCTCTAGCTCTCTTGTTACTTCGACAGATTAACCTGTGCAGGGCATTGATGCAGTAATCAGTATCCAGATAACAAGCAACTTCTAGATGGACAGCTCGACTCACAAGGCAAGTAAAGATCACACCATACCGCTTCACATGAACACGGCCTCGCTTCGCCTCTATGGGCCTGAAGTAATCAATGCCCACATGTGTGAAAGGTGGCAGATCAGCTGACACCCGATCTTATGGAAGGTCGGCCATCTTCTGTTCTCCAGGTCTAGCTTACATCCGCCTTCAGAAGACACAGCACTTAAGGATCTTTCTTGCTAAAGCGTTGGCACAGGGTATCCAATATCGCTGGCGATGTCTGGAAAGCATGTGATCTCTCCCAGAGTGGCCAACATGCTCATGGATATGGAGTAAGATCAGTCTGGAGATGTAGGAGTCTTTGGGCAGGATCATAGGATTATTTTGTTCTGTAGGCATAGCAGTTTTGCTTAACCTTCCTCCCACTCTCAGAATGCCATTGTCAACAATTGGATGAAGTTTACAGATTGAGCCGCTTCTCTTGGCACATTGTTTTCATTTCACAACGAGTGCAATTTCTCGTTTAAAGTGCTGTCGTTGCTCAATTCGAATGATGACCTTTTCTGCTTCATCTAGGTTATCCACAGACAGACGTTCTTTTCCAAACGTCGGTTTGAACTTGTCAATTTATTCCTTCAGTGAGTTTGTTCAACTCTGATCTGATCCTGGATCAGTTTTTGTGAGAACTTTCCTTTTCTGGCTTAACTGTAGAAGAAGTCTCTTTGGTTTCAGCATCCAGGCAAATGCTTTCTTCAAGCTGTTCCATGTTGTATAGTACTCTATCAGTTTGCTGGTCGGGCTCTTTTCTTCCACACTTGTACTGTTTACGATGACATCTTTTCTGACCTCTGGAGGTATGGAACCAAGTTCCTCAGGGACTTTCGGCCATTGTGTTTCTGCTTTCTCCAGGAATTCTGGTCCTTTGAGCCATCTCAAAGGAGTTCAGGAACGTTTCGATATGTAACCCTCTTGAGACATCGTCGGCTGGGTTGTGTTTGGAGTTCAGATACCTCCACTGTTTTGCTTTCGATAGGTCGGATCACAGCAACCCTGTTAGCCACAAACGTATGGAATCTCTTGGTATTGTTGCAGATGTATTTTAGCACAGACTGGCTGTCTGTCCAGAAAGTTGACTCCTCAAGTTCAATCTGGAGCTCCAACCTTAACATCCTATCCACTCGTACTGCCAATGTTGCTGCAGCAAGTTCCAGTCTGGGGATCATCATCAACTTGATTGGTGTCACCCTTAATTACCCCAGCATGAATGTGATGTGCACCTTTTCCATACCATTTGTGAATTTAAGGTAACTTGCCGTGCCATAACCTTGTTCACTTGCGTCACCGAAGTGATGTAGCTGTGCGGTCTTGACTTGACCAAAGTTCTCAGGCATCATACACCTGTCAATCTGGAATCTGGACAGCTGGTCCAGCTCTGAGAGCCTTCTCTTCCATGAAATAGAGTGTTCTTTGGGAATGACTTTGCCCCATCCACATTTTAGCTTGCAGAGCTCTTGAAGAATTTTCTTTGCCTTTGGTATGAATGAGGCAATGAAACCTAAAGGATCATAAACAGAGCTCACAGTTGAGAGAATACCTCTTCTTGTAAGGGGTCTGTTCTTGACAGTGACTCGGAAGGTAAACACATCACTTTCAATGTTCCATCGGATTCCAAGTGCTCTTTCAACAGGCAGCTTCTCTCTGTCCAGGTCCAGTTATTTTATCTGCTTGGCTTTGTGTTCATCAGGGATAGAAGCCAGCACGGTGCGACTGTTGCTGACCCACTTGGTCAGTTTGAACCCACCCCGAGAGGACACATATGAGATTTTTTGTGAGAGCTATGACTTGTTCTTCTGTGGCCACTGACTTGAGGCAGTCAATCAACATAGAAGTTGGACTTAACTGTTTGAATCACCTCTTCATCGTACCTCTCCCAGTTACCTGGCCATCTTTCACAATGCAAAGTTTGCAGAACTTGGAGAGGATATAGCACCGAAAAGATGTACCATCATTCTGTACTCCTCCAATCTTTTGTTAGTATCACTGTCCGGCCACCATAGGAATCGCAGGAAGTCTAAGTAATCTTCATGGACACGTACCTGATGGAACATTCCTTCGATGTCTGCCATCATGACAATGTGGTCTAGCCGAAATCTTGGCAAGACTCCTATAAGCGTGTTTTCCAGGTCAGGGCCTTGAAGGAGTTCACTGTTGCGAGATGTACCTTTATAGGATGATGAACAGTCAAACACCACTTGTATTGTTCCTTAACGCTTATGGTGAACGCCATGGTGTGGTATGTATCATACCTTGCCTTTCCCTCTGAGGAGCTGTTCTTGTGATACCTTCTCTGTGTAACCTTTTGTTGTTACCTCTTCCATGAAGCCTTTGTACTCTGCAGCGTAACCTTCGTCCTTCTTGAACTTCCTGATAATATTTAGAGCCCGCTTCTCTGCCATGTCACAATTGTTTGGCAGGACTACATCTTTGTTGCGAAAGGGCAACGGTAAGTAGTAGTGACGGACTTTGAGGGTTATGGAGCTTGATATCATCTCCGTGACCTTATGATCCTCAGCTGACATCTCACTTCTCTAGGTACTCTCTCTCTCTCAGGGAAGTCATGGTTATACTGGTTTACAAGAAGAACCCCCAGGTCGGCCATTGAGACACGATTGGCCATCATCGTAGGACACCCAGATTCTTCTGCCATGGTATAATTATTAAGAGGACTGTTCATCACCAATCCAAAGAGTGTTTTCACTGCGTTGCCTTGGCTATTTACAATTTTCCAGGGTTCCATTGCCTTTGGAGCATTTACGCTAATAGGAGTTCAGCTTCAGCATCAATCTCCTTCAACTGAACCTCTTTCAGGTATCGCCACCTTTTGACATCTTTCTGAGTGGGAATGTTCCCTCTTGTCACTTGGATCTTACTCTGGGTTTAGACCTTTATTAATGCAAGAAATGTGTCATATTCCACATTGCCAATTTCTATTCCAGATATCTCAAAGCTCTTGGTAGGACTCTCCTGCCCCATGGTACGTAGCAGAATGTCAGTCTCACTGCATTCAGCTTTCAGCCTTATGAGTCTCTCCGTACAAAATGTTGCTGAGCTACCAGAATCAGGAAACGCATAGATTTTAACACAGACTTGCTTCCATTTGCCATCTTTACTTGAACTGGCACAATTGCAAGTACGCAATCTGTATCGGCCCCGGTATCTTCCCCAGCTTCCACTACTCATATCCACCTTTTGAGACCTAAATCTCTCTCTTCCTACGATGTGCAGGATAGTGGGGTGCTTTCTTTGACAGCTCTGACAGGTCCTCCTTCTTTTATATTATTTACTTAAGTGTCCTCTCATCAAACAGACAAAACAAAGGCCTTTTGATCTCAGAAACTCAACCTTGGCATCGTGTGGCTGTGCCTTCACCTGTTGGTAGTCAACCAATAAATGCTCACCAGCACAAAATACACATGAGATAATGGGATCATCAGAAGGGTAGGTGCCTGGTCTCTTTACTTTGAATGTTTGCGACTCTGAAAAACCTTTAAAAGAACAATCTGCCACTACAGCTACTGCAGTGGCAAAGCTGCTTCCCCTACTCTTGGACTAGAACTGCTGTTTAAAGTCTGCTACTGTTTGGGTTTTTTAAATCCTTTGGTTGGACAGGGGATCTTGAATATCTCCATAAAACAGATCGTGCAATATTTTGGCCTGACATTTTCAACTTTACGTTGGTGGGAAGATTACGCGCTTCCATGTTCTGTAGGTCTTGCATAGCGTTACAGCAACCTCTAAGATAGAATGCGTAGCCACCCAGTCCCTTTCCATCATCCGGTTTGATGTTCCTTTAACAACCCCTTAGTCTCCGCATAGCCTCTTCTGGCTTCCATATGCAGACACCTGAGGACCAGCTCCTTGGACTGACCAGAGGTGTACTGTTCCAGGTAATAGAGCCTGTCCTCCTGTCCTGGTGACGGCTTGTCTTATCTTCTATACCGTGCTCAAATGCACGCATGAATGGCCTAAAATTTAGAGGATCACCGTCAAACATAGGTATCTCCCTAACAGGGAGTGTGGCCTGTTTGTGCTGTAGTACAAAGGAGGTCAGCAATTTCATTCTGCCTTTGCATGACAGTAGAGAGGTTCTCATGGCTGGTATTATGGTTGATACCCTCAGTGTGATTCTGTGTTGATTGCTAGACCTTGCTGTTGGCTGCTGAAGGGTGTGGTTTACGACTGTTTTCAGAATAGGTTTTGATGGCTTTGTTGTCGGTTGTTGTAAAACCCTTTGTAATGGGGTCTTTGGAAATGCACCTAATGCAGCAAACTCAACAGGTGATGGTTCAGGTTCCTCATAGACCTCGGGTTCCTGGTTCTCAAAATAAGAGTTCATTCCATCTTGTTGGCTCAGTAAGTGGGCTGCCACAGCATGGGATTGAGAAGTTGACTCAACACTCTCCAGGACCTTCAGTCGGGCATTATATGCTGCTATGTCTGTTTCCAGTGCCATTTTTTACATCCTAACATTCAGTTGATCTTTCTGTTGTTCCAGTTGAGCTTTCTCCAGTTCCAATGTATGCTTGTCCTGTAATGATGCTTGGCGAGCTAGTAGAGGCGTGCAGAGGACACTGAGGATGCAGCCTTAGAATACTTTGTTTTACTTGATATTTATGACACATTGGAAATGCTGTCGTGTGGTTCAATGAGCATTTGTGGCTCAACTTCAGCCTTTTTCCATATTTCCACCTCTTTCAGGAAATGTTCATAAGTCCTCATTCTTGGTTGATAATAGTTAATGCTCTCATTTTCCTGTTCCTCTTCTGTGACCAGCTCTAGCACAGATTCATGAGCATTCTGAAAGTCATTGAGAACAGCATCAAATGGTTCAAGACCCTCATTCACAGTTTCAATGTTTCATCCATCAACAAGAATAACTTTTATTTCATTCATTTTGCACGTACTGTACACACTCCAAGTTTGCCTCTCCGGGCTGCATAGAGTGCATTTAAATGCTCCTCTGCCCTCTCTAGTGGGGTCTTATTTGGGATTTGATTGGCCATCATTCACATTTATTTCACTCAATTTACAATGACACAGTTGTTGGTTTGATTGTTAAACACAATACCCCTTTAGACCTCCTTTAATGCTTTAAAACACAGTCATCCATTTCAGCATATTGACCCATTTTGAATTGAACATGTGCAAGTTTGGCATGTTAGATGCGTTTTAAACATTTCATCCCATTATAGGTTTTGTCCCCTTTAATTAAGTTTAAACACCAGTATCTTTAGATCCTTTAGTTGCGTTCCGTTGATGCATTGCATTTCCACGTTCGGCCTAAAATTAGACATATGATTGGGCTACATTGTGCATAGGATCTCAGTGTTTCCCAAACTTAAACTTCTTAATTGTTTTCACAACGCTGTGTTTTGAATTCCATTCACAAGTTTATAAAATGTTCCAATTATAAGCACATTTGCGCTTCCATAATATGCTTGCCCAAAAGATTGCATTGAACAGGGCAGCTCATACATTCACAGTGGTTACTCACGGCTGGCGTATTCTAGGAGTTCAAGTCCTTCCAAGCGAGCTGCCCTTGCGGTCCGAATGTAATGACAAATAGAACAATATCCAGCGTGTCTCTGTACAGGAGCTTTCCTTCTGATAGTAATCCTTCACGGAGACTTTTCACTTGAGTGTAGTGGCTTCTTTATCGGTTGACCATATCCGCTGGCCATACCTGAGGCGGGGTTGTTTCGGACGCATACAGTCCACATACAGTCCACATATAGTCCACATACAGTCCACACACAAAGTTCCCAACCTGAAAAACATTCAATGAGATCCAGGGATATGGTGAAACAAAAAGCTTTATTTTTCTAATATCAAAAAATGATTAACAAAAGTGGTATGTTCTGTCTTTTATAAAAATCAGGACAGGAAGTGGCAGAGGAGAGAAGAGGTAAAGAAGAGAAGATGTCGAGAAGAGGTAGAGAAGAGGTAGAGTAGAGGAAGCGGTAGAGGTAAGGTAGAGAAGAGAAGAGGTAGAGGAGAGAAGAGGTGGAGAAGAGGAAAGGTAGAGAAGAAGAGATGAGAAGAGGTAAAGAAGAGGTAGAGGAGAGGTAGAGGAGAGGTAGAGAATAGAAGAGGTAAAGAAGAGAAGAGGAGATGTAGAGAAGAGGTAGAGGAGAGTAAGAGAAGAGGTAGAGAAGAGTAGACTTAGAGAAGTATTGAGGTAGATGACATGAAGTGGTAGAGGAGAGAAGAGGTAAAGAAGAGAAGAGAAGATGTTGAGAAGAGGTAGAGAAGAGGTAGAGTAGAGGAAGCGGTAGAGGTAAGGTAGAGAAGAGAAGAGGTAGAGAAGAGAAGAGAAGGGGTAGAGGAAAGGTAGAGAAGAAGAGATGAGAAGAGATAGAGTAGAGGAAGCGGTAGAGGTAAGGTAGAGAAGAGAAGAGGTAGAGGAGAGAAGAGGTGTAGAAGAGAAGAGGTAGAGAAGAGAAGAGGTAGAGGAGAGAACAGGTAGAGAAGAGATAGAAAGAGAAAAGTTAGAGGAGATGTAGGGAAGAAAAGAGAAGAGAAGCAGTAGAGAATAGGAAGAGAATGGGTAGAGGAGAGTAAGAGAAGAGGGAGAGAGCAGGTAGAGAAGAGTAGAGAGGAGGTATTGGAGAGGTAGAGAAGAGAAGAGGTAAAGAAGAGGTAGAGGAGCGTAAGAGAAGAGGGAGAGAGCAGGTAGAGAAGAGTAGAGAGGAGGTATTGGAGAGGTAGAGAAGAGAAGAGGTAGAGGAGCGTAAGAGAAGAGGTAGAGGTTAAGAAGAGGTAGAGAAGAGTAGATGTAGAGAAGTATTGAGGTAGAGGACAGGAAGTGGAATTGGAGAGATATAGAAGAGAAGAGGTAAAGAAGAGAAGAGAAGATGTCGAGAAGAGAAGAGGTGGAGTAGAGTAAGCAGTAGAGGTAAGGTAGAGAAGAGAAGAATATACACCCTTAACCTAACCTTATTTTTAAGCCTAAAATATAATTTTTTTACTAGTGAGGACCCGGCAGAATGTCCTCACTAGTCTGAATTTTAGTTGGTTTACTTTTCTTGTGAGGACTTTTGGTACTAGTAACACACACACACACACACACACACACACACACACACACACACACACACACACACACACACACACACACACACACACACACACACACACACACACACACACACACACACACCCCACACACACACACACACACACACACACACACACACACACACACACACACACACACACACACACACACACACACACACACACACACACACACACACACACACACACAGACACACAGAGACAGAGACACAGAGACACACACACAGAGACAGAGACCAGACAGACAGACAGACAGACAGACAGACAGACAGACAGACAGACAGACAGACAGACACACAGACAGACAGACACACAGACACAGAGACACAGAGACACACATACCCAAATCAGCAGACAAAGGACAGTGATTTCATGACATTTGCTCATCTATCCACCTCTGCAGTCACTACTTTCTCTGCACACGTTCTGATTGGCTAAGTGGCTGTTGTGGGGTGATTTGATTGGTTCAGTTGTGTTTCTTCTCTCTCTGCCTTGCTTCCATTTTGAGATCCTACTATCCACACAATTAGCAGTCGCCAGAGCATACCTTAATAATACAGAGTGTTTAACACACACTGTCCCTGTGTGTGGACTATGATTAGTAGTTATCTGTGTGTAGGTTAATTCAGGACCATGGCCTTTATGCAGAAGCAGAGACCGAGCGTGTTCACATGGTGAATAGAGATGTTAAGGTCTGTATTGCTGATGCTAATGAGAGAGGAAAGACCGTTAACCGTACAGGAAACAGGGTAGGAATCTGACAGATGACTCTGAAACCTTTTCTAACTCACATAGTACAAAGGAATACACACATTCACAAACTGTCTGTTTTGTGGCTGTGTCTTAATGATGTCATAGTAAGACTCTATCCTCAGTTTTGAGGACATTCAGCGACGTTCCCATTAGGTGCCTTCGGGGTTTCGGCGCAACGTAATCCAGGTGAGGTTCGGAGAACGTTCTAAGAAAGTTACGGGATGCTCCCAAGGAAACTTTATCAGGGGGAACTTTGTCCTGTTCCCTGTAAGTTATCAGGACATCCCTGAGTACCATGTCAGGATTGTTTTAGGACATTCTTAGGACTTTAATTTGACTAGTCCTTAGTACATTGCGTGATGGTCAAATGGAATGTTCTCTGGGAGACCTTTTCATAGTTCCCAATTATTCCCAGGGGTGTTTTTAGGACGTTCTCGGGATGTTGTGTCTTTTGTTGTTGTGGTTTTGTCTAGTTTCTGGGTTTGTCCCGTGGATGTCCCCAATGAACTTTTTAGGACGTTCTTGGGACGTTGTGTCATGGTCCCCTGAAGGTTGTTTTGTTGCGTGATGGTCACGGGTGTCCCTAACTATGGGAAAATAAATGAAATTGTATGGGTTTTTTAAGGTAAATGGTATCGCTGTTTAGCTAAAATAGTGTACAAATCTTGAATCAATGACAATATGATTACATTTGACATGTTCACTTAGTAGTGACTTTTCAATATGTTCCTAGCTGGGATTTGAACTCACAACGTCCTAATTTGGGGTATGCTGATCTCTCTGCTATGCCAAAAAGTCTGAAGCATTTCAGACGTACCCTATTCATTCATTACCTGCTGTATAAAACATCTCTGCACTTAGCAAAAGAGTGCCATCTGCACTGCTATTTTAGTGATCCATTAATCTGACTCTTCTCTCATTGACTTCATTTACTTATTCCAGCTATTTGAGTTTAGGTTTTCAGTATGGTTGTCTAATGTTACTGGTGTAACATTAGGACACTGTAGTAAATGTACTAGTTTTTCTTCAGTGTGTTGTTAACAGAGCTGGGATTTACTTTGAAGTGCAAAGTATAGGAATATGCGTACTGGTGAAATCAGTCATTGATACAGACATTATATTTATTTATTTTATTTCACCTTTATTTAACCAGGTAGGCCAGTTGAGAACAAGTTCTCATTTACAACTGAGACCTGGCCAAGATAAAGCAAAGCAGTGCGAAAAACAACAACACAGAGTTACACATAAACAAACGTACAGTCAATAACACAAAATAAAATAAAAATAGAACAATCTATGTACAGTGTAAATGTAGAAGAGTTAGGGAGGTAAGCAATAAATAGGCCAGAGTGGCGAAAATCATTACAATTTAGCATCAATACTGGAGTGATATATGTGCAGATGATGATGTGCAAGTAGAGATACTGGGGTGCAAAAGAGCAGGAGGATAAGAAACAATATGGGGATGATGTAGTTGGGTGTGCTATTACAGATTGGCTGTGTGCAGGTACAGTGATCAGTAAGCTGCTCTGACAGCTGATGCTTATAGTTAGAGAGGTAGATATAAGACTCCAGCTTCAGAGATTTTTGCAATTCGTTTCAGTCATTGGCAGCAGAGAACTGGAAGGAAAGGCGGCCAAAAGAAGTGTTGGCTTTGGGGGTGACCAGTGCAATATACTTGCTGGAGCGCGTGCTACTGGTGGGTGTTGCTATGGTGACCAGTGAGCTGAGATAAGGCGGGGCTTTACCTAGCAAAGACTTATAGATGACCTGGAGCCAGTGGGTTTGGCGACGGATATTTAGTGAGCGCCAGCAAACGAGAGCATACAGGTCGCAGTGGTGGGTAGTATATGGGGATTTGGTGAAAACGGAATGCACTGTGATGGACTGCATCCAGTTTGCTGAGTAGAGTGTTGGAGGCTGTTTTGTAAACGGCCAAAGTCAAGGATCGGTAGGATAGTCAGTTTTACGAGGGTATGTTTGGCAGCGTGGGATAGCAGGAAGAAGGGAATGCTGTGAAGGTTGTGAGTTGAATCCCATTTGAGGAGATGTTAACCTGTCTAGGATCAGCGTGGCGCTAGCGGCACACCCCCCCCCCCCCCCACTGAAAAACCAGTGCCGCGAAATTCAAAAAAAATATATTTTTAAAATATTTAACTTTCACACATTAAAGTCCAATACAGCTAATGAAAGACACAGATCTTGTGAATCCAGTCAACATTTCCGATTTTTAAAATGTTTTACAGGGAAGACACAATATGTAAAGATGTACATCTATTACCTAAAAACACATTAGCATAATCCACCATCTTTTATTTGTCCACCAACACCAGTAGCCATCACCAATTCGGCTAAACTAAGATATTTATAGCCCCTAACCAACAAAAAAACTCATTAGATGACAGTCTGATAACATATTTATGGTATGGGATAGGTTTTGTTAGAAAAAAGTGCATATTTCAGGTAGACTTCATAGTTTACAATTGCACCCACCATCACAAATGGACTAGAATAATTACAATGAGCAACGTGTTTACCTAACTACTAATCATCAAACATTTCGTAAAAATACACAGCATACACGAATCGAAAGACACAGATCCTGTGAATACAGACAATATTTCAGATTTTCTAAGTGTCTTACAGCGAAAACACAATAAATCGTTATATTAGCTTAGCACATAGCAATTAGCAGCCCAGCATTGATTCTAGCCAAAGTGAGCGATAAAAGTCAACATCGCCAAAAGATATTAATTTTTTCACTAACCTTCTCAGAATTCTTCCGATGACACTCCTGTAACATCACATTACAACATGCATATACAGTTTGATCGAAAATGTTTATATTTAGCCACCAAAATCATGGTTAGACAATGTGAAATGTAACTCAGCTGGTCAGAATTTGTCCTTGCGCCACTTAGACAGTGATCTACTCTTATACATAAATACTCATAAACGTGACTAAAAAATATAGGGTGGACAGGGATTGATAGACAATTTAATTCTTAATACAATTGCGTTATTACATTTTTTAATTTATCCTTACTTTTCAATACAGTTTGCGCCAAGCGAAGCTACGTCAAAAAACATGGCGTCCTAAGCCACTAAAATGTTTCGACAGAAACACGATTTATCATAATAAAAATGTCCTACCTTGAGCTGTTCTTCCATCAGTATCTTGGGCAAAGGATCCTTTCTTGGGAGAAATCGTCTTTTGGTGGAAAGCTGTCCTCTTGCCATGTGGAAATGTCAACTGCGTTCGGGATGAACTGAAAAGCGTGCCCAACTTTTCACATCGTTGCAAAAATAAATGTCCCAAAATCGCACTAAACGGATATAAATTGCTATAAAACGCTTTAAATTAACTACTTCATGATGTTTGTAACTCCTATAACGAGTGAAAAGATGACCGGAGAAATATAACAGGCTAAACTAACGCTTGGAACAGGAGAGGGTCGGTGTCTTCCACGCGCGTTACGCAGCAAGAAAAGACTTGCTAGCTAAAGGTTTTTTTCATTTGTAGGGCCTGTGAACGAGCAATCGACCCCGTTGGAATCGTCATCACGTAAAGGCATCCAGGGGAAGACGTAAGAAGTGTCCGTATAGTCATAGCAACGACAGTGCCCTTTTAACTGACTTCAGAAAAGTGGCCAACATTTCTCAAATCTGACTCCATGTCAGGGAAATTGCTGTAGAATGGGCTCTGTTCCACTTAGAGACAAAATTTCAACTCCTATAGAAACTATAGACTGTTTTCTATCCAATAATGATAATAATATGCATATTGTACGATCAAGGATTTTGTGGGAAGCCGTTTAAAAAATTAGCCACATTAGCATAAATAGTCTAAACAGCGCCCCCATCCCCAACAGGTTAAATAAAAATGACTATATGAATAAACATGCACAATGTAATCATGTATGTCAAAATGATTCAAATATGTAAGTTGAAAAAAACGTTGTGTGTCCCTAGCATTGCCAAAATAAAGATCTGTGACTGGATCAGTGCTTCACCAAACAGGGCCTCGATGGGCTTGGCAACACTAACAATGGGTGATGTGCAATGAAACACCAATGGGTGATGTGCAATGAAACACCAATGGGTGATGTGCAATGAAACTAGGGTGCCCTGGGATAAACCTTTTTAATCATTTCTTTACGACCATCAGGTGACATCCCCGGGACAAAGCGGGAACTAAACAAAAACCTCCAGGGGACCATGACACAACGTCCTCATGACTTTAGGCAACCATTTCGTGATGTCCTGGGTACTTCCTAATGTCTCATTATCGTTTGCAGCGTAATTACTGTTGGTATTTTCTTATTTACCTGTATAATTACAGTTGTTGTTTTCTTATTTACCTGTATAATTACAGTTGGTATGTTCTTATTTACCTTTATAATTACAGTGGCTGTATGTGTTTAATTAGTCCAGTGTTTATCTGGGTAGACAGTAGTGTGTGTGTGTGTGTGTGTGTGTGTGTGTGTGTGTGTGTGTGTGTGTGTGTGTGTGTGTGTGTGTGTGTGTGTGTGTGTGTGTGTGTGTGTGTGTGTGTGTGTGTGTGTGTGTGTGTGTGTGTGTGTGTGTGAGTGAGCTGTCCCGTATGATGTACAGATGTGTAACCAAGTCTCAGACACAGCTGTGAACAGGGACCAAACGCACTCGCCACTCAACAAGGCTTGGAGTGAACACCTGCGTATCAGCGTAATGCTCTATTTGATTAGTGATCCAATTCTGTTTGTTTTGCTAATTGCTTCAGAGCCTGAGGCCTTTCTGTTGCCTGGCAAAGTATTTCATGGACATGCACACAAATGTCATGACCTCTCTCCCTCCTTCCCCTGCAGATGATAATGAGTCATTAGGATGTCCACGAAACGTCCCAAAATGGTTGCCTAAAGTCGTCTGGACGTTGTGTCATGGTCCCCTGAAGATTGCGTCTAGTTCCCGAGGACGTTTTTAGGACGTTCTTGAGACGCTGTGTCATGGTCCCTGGAGATATTGTTTAGTTCCCGGCTTGTCCTGAGGACGTTTTTAAGACGTTTTTAGGACGTTTTTAGGACGTTTTAAGCACTTTATTGGGATATTGTGTCACACAACAACAACAAAAATACCCGGGGAACGCACACCCTAGTTTCAACATCACCCCTTGTTACTGTTGCCGAGCCCATCAAGGCCCTGATTGGTGAACCACTTATCCAGTCACAACGCTTTGTCTTTTGGCAACTCTAGGGTCATCCACAAACACAGTGCTTTTAACATAGTGTGTTCAACTTACATAATCCCAGCTCTGTTAAAAACACACTGAAGAAAAACTACTACATTTACCACAGTGATTCAGGAGTAAGATTAAAACATATTAATATACACCAGCAACATTAGACAACTATACTGAAAACCTAAACTCAAATAGCTGGAATAAGTAAATTAAGTCAATGAGAGAAGAGTCAGATTAATGGATCACTAAAATAGCAGTGCAGATGGCACTCTTTTGCTAAGTGCAGAGATGTTTTATACAGCAGGTAATGAATGAATAGGGTACGTCTGAAATGCTTCAGACTTTTTGGCATAGCAGAGAGATCAGCATACCCCAAATTAAGACGTTGTGAGTTCAAATCCCAGCTAGGAACATATTAAAAAGTCACTACTAAGTGAACATGTCAAATGTAATCATATTGTCATTGATTCAAGATTTGTACACTATTTTAGCTAAACAGCGATACCATTTACCTTAAAAAACCCATACAATTTCATTTATTTTCCCATAGTTAGGGACACCCGGGACCGTCACGCAACAAAACACCTCCAGGGGACCATGACACAACCTCCCAACAACGTTCAGAGGACCTTCAGGGGACTATGACACAACATCCCAAGAACGTCCTAAAAATGTCCCTGGGAAATGTTCCCTTGGGACCATCACCCAATATTCTTTGAACGTTCTCAAAACGTCCGTGGGATAACGTTGTGCCTTAAGGGACCTAATGGGAAAGTCACCGAATGTCCTCAGGACGTCTCTCTCTCTCTCTCTCAATAGCAAGGCTATGCTCACTGAGTCTGTACATAGTCAAAGCTTTCCTTAAGTTTGGGTCAGTTACAGTGGTCAAGAATTCGAATCTAGGCTGGATCACAACCGGCCCTGATTGGGAGTCCCATAGGGCGGCTCACATTTGGCCCGGTGTCGTCCGGGTTTGGCCAGTGTACTCTCTGTTTAGAGTCTCACATTTGGCCCGGTGTCGTCCGGGTTTGGCCAGTGTACTCTCTGTTTAGAGTCAAATAGCATTTTAGTTTGCTCAGTTTTTTGTTAATTATTTCCAGTGTGTCAAGTAATTATCTTTTTGTTTTCTCATGATTTGGTTGGGTCTAATTGTGTTGCTGTCCTGGGGGTCTGTGGGGTCTGTTTGTGTTTGTGAACAGAGTCCCAGGACCAGCTTGCTTAGGGGACTCTTCTCCACATTCATCTCGCTGTAGGTGATGGCTTTGTTATGGAAGGCTTGAGAATCGCTTCCTTTTAGGTGGTTGTAGAATTAAGCGTCTCTTTTCTGGATTAGCCTGCATTATTTGTTGTTTTACTTTATACACAGAGGATATTTTTTCAGAATTCTGCATGCAGAGACTCAGTTTTTCCCATTTTGTAAATTCTTGGTTGGTGAGCAGACCCCAGACATCATAACCATCAAGAGCAATTGGTTATATAAATAACTGATTAAAGTATTTTTTGAGAGATCCTAATTGGTATGTCAAATGTTATGTTCCTTTTGATGGCATTGAAGGCCCTTCTTGCCTTGTCTCAGATCGTTCACAGCTTTGTGGAAGTTACCTGTGGCGCTGATGTTTAGGCTGAGGTATGTATAGTTTTTGTGTGCTCTAGGGTAACGGTGTCTAGATGGAATTTCTATTAGTGGTCCCGGTGACTGGAGCTTTTTTGGAACACCATTATTTTGGTCTTACTGAGATTTACTGTCAGGGCCCAGGTCTGTCAGAATCTGTGCAGAAGATCTAGGTGCTGCTGTAAGCCCTCCTTGGTTGGTGACAGAAGCACCAGATCATCAGAAAACAGTAGACATTTAACTTCAGATTCTAGTAGGGTGAGGCCGGATGCTGCAGACTGTTCTAGTCCCCTTGCAAATTCGTTGATATATATGTTGAAGAGGGTGGGGCTTAAGCTGCATCCCTGTCTCACCACACAGCCCTGTAGACATAAATGTGTGTGTTTTTTGCCAAATTTAACATTACACTTGTTGTTTGTGTACATGGTTTTCATAATGTCGTAAGTTTTTCCTCAGTAGATTGTTTTCGCTGAGGACATGTACGAGTCTCCTGTTAATGATAATGAAGAGGATTGTCACAAGATTGCTCTTCACGCATATCCCACAGTAGTTATTGGGGTCAAATTTGTCTCCACTTTGGTGGATTGGGGTGATCAGTCCTTGGTTCCAAATATTGGGGAAGATGCCAGAGCTAAGGATGATGTTAAAGAGTTTTAGTATAGCCAATTGGAATTTGTGGTCTGTATATTTTTAGCATTTCATTGAGGATACCATCAACACCACAGGCCATTTTGGGTTGGAGGGTTTGTATTTTGTCCTGTAGTTCATTCATTGTAATTGGAGAATCCAGTGGGTTCTGGTAGTCTCTAATAGTTGATTCTAAGATTTGTATTTGATCATGTATATGTTTTTGCTGTCTGTTCTTTGTTATAGGGCCAAAAAGATTGGAGAAGTGGTTTATCTATACATACTCCGTATTGGATAGATTACTCTTCGTGTTGTTGTTTGTTTAATGTTTTCCAATTTTCCCAGAAGTGGTTAGATTCTATGCATTTGTTCCTGTTCCTTCTTTCTCCGTAGTGTATTTCTGTATTGTTTAAGTGATTCACCATAGTGAAGGTGTAGACTCAGGTTTTCTGTATTGTTTAAGTGCCTCACCATAGTGAAGGCTTAGACTCAGGTTTTCTGTATTGTTTAAGTGATTCGCCATAGTGAAGGTGTAGACTCAGGTTTTCTGTATTGTTTAAGTGATTCGCCATAGTGAAGGTGTAGACTCAGGTTTTCTGTATTGTTTTAGTGATTCACCATAGTGAAGGCGTAGACTCAGGTTTTCTGTATTGTTTTAGTGATTCGCCATAGTGAAGGCGTAGACTCAGATGTTCTGTATTGTTTTAGTGATTCGCCATAGTGAAGGTGTAGACTCAGGTTTTCTGTATTGTTTAAGTCATTCGCCATAGTGAAGGTGTAGACTCAGGTTTTCTGTATTGTTTTAGTGATTCACCATAGTGAAGGTGTAGACTCAGGTTTTCTGTATTGTTTAAGTGATTCGCCATAGTGAAGGTGTAGACTCGGGTTTTCTGTATTGTTTAAGTGATTCGCCATAGTGAAGGCGTAGACTCAGGTTTTCTGTATTGTTTTAGTGATTCACCATAGTGAAGGTGTAGACTCAGGTTTTCTGTATTGTTTAAGTGATTCACCATAGTGAAGGTGTAGACTCAGGTTTTCTGTATTGTTTTAGTGATTCACCATAGTGAAGGTGTAGACTCAGGTTTTCTGTATTGTTTTAGTGATTCACCATAGTGAAGGTGTAGACTCAGGTTTTCTGTATTGTTTAAGTGATTCGCCATAGTGAAGGTGTAGACTCAGGTTTTCTGTATTGTTTAAGTGATTCGCCATAGTGAAGGCGTAGACTCAGGTTTTCTGTATTGTTTTAGTGATTCACCATAGTGAAGGTGTAGACTCAGGTTTTCTGTATTGTTTAAGTGATTCGCCATAGTGAAGGTGTAGACTCAGGTTTTCTGTATTGTTTAAGTGATTCGCCATAGTGAAGGCGTAGACTCAGGTTTTCTGTATTGTTTTAGTGATTCACCATAGTGAAGGTGTAGACTCAGGTTTTCTGTATTGTTTTAGTGATTCACCATAGTGAAGGTGTAGACTCAGGTTTTCTGTATTGTTTAAGTGATTCACCATAGTGAAGGTGTAGACTCAGGTTTTCTGTATTGTTTAAGTGATTTGCCATAGTGAAGGCGTAGACTCAGGTTTTCTGTATTGTATAAGTGATTCGCCATAGTGAAGGTGTAGACTCAGGTTTTCTGTATTGTTTAAGTGATTCGCCATAGTGAAGGCGTAGACTCAGGTTTTCTGGGTCTATCTTTTTGGTTGGACAGGTTTCTCAATTTCTTTCTTGGGTTTTTGCATTCTTCATCAAACCATTTGTCATTGTTGTTAATTTTCAGTTTGAATTTTTTTGATTTGATGGGGAAGCTGAGAGGTCAAATATACTGTTTAGGTTTTCTACTGCCAAGTTTACACCTTCACTATTACAGTGAAATGTTTGTCCACAAAGTTGTCTTAAAGGGAATGAATTTGTTGTTGCCTATTTTTTTTTTTGTAGGTTTCCAGCGCTAGTTTCCTTCCATCAATATAATTTCTTAATATTATTCAGTTCCTTTGGCTTTGATGCATCATGAGCAAAGCTCATGAGCAAAGCTCTGTTCAAGTTGACTGTGATTTTGCTGTGATCTGATAGGGGTGTCAGTGAGCTGACTATGAACGCTCTGAGAGACTCTGGGTTGAGATCAGTAATAAAGTAGTCTACAGTACTACTGCCAAGAGATGAGCTATAGGTGTACCAACCATAGGAGTCCCCTCGAAGCCTACCATTGACTATGTACAGACCCAGCTTGCGACAGAGCCGCAGGAGTTGTGACCCG
>NC_074671.1:12602566-12635066 GCF_029448725.1 Salvelinus fontinalis | reverse complement strand
ATCCTTCCAGCTCTGTCAAATTGGTTGGTGATCAGTGCTAGACAGCCATTATCAAGTTTTGACATAGATCTTTAAACCGATTAAAGTCACAACTGTAACTAGGCCACTCAGGAATATTCACTGTCTTCTTGGTAAGCAACTCCAGTGTAGATTTGGCCTTGTGTTTTAAGTTATTGTCACATACACATGGTTAGCAGATGTTAATGGTCACATACACATGGTTAGCAGATGTTAATGGTCACATACACATGGTTAGCAGATGTCAATGGTCACATACACATGTTTTTTTTTATATATATTTTTTTTATTTTACCGTTATTTTACCAGGTAAGTTGACTGAGAACACGTTCTCATTTGCAGCAACGACCTGGGGAATAGTTACAGGGGAGAGGAGGGGGATGAATGGATGAATGAGCCAATTGTAAACTGGGGATTATTAGGTGACCATGATGGTTTGAGGGCCAGATTGGGAATTTAGCCAGGACACCGGGGTTAACACCCCTACTCTTACGATAAGTGCCATGGGATCTTTAATGACCTCAGAGAGTCAGGACACCCGTTTAACGTCCCATCCGAAAGACAGCACCCTACACAGGGCAGTGTCCCCAATCACTGCCCTGGGGCATTGGGATATTTTTTAGACCAGAGGAAAGAGTGCCTCCTACTGGCCCTCCAACACCACTTCCAGCAGCATCTGGTCTCCCATCCAGGGACTGACCAGGACCAACCCTGCTTAGCTTCAGAAGCAAGCCAGTAGTGGTATGCAGGGTGGTATGCTGCTGGCAAAGGTTAGCAGATGTTAATGGTCACATACACATGGTTAGCAGATGTTAATGCGAAATGCTTGCGCTTCTAGTTCCGACAGTGCAGTAATATCTAACAAGTAATCTAACAATTCCCAACAACTACCTAATACACACAAATCTAACAAGTAATCTAACAATTTCCAACAACTACCTAATACACACAAATCTAAAAGGGTGAATGAGACTATGTACATATAAATATATGGATAAGCGATGTCCGAGCAGCATAGGCAAGTTGCAGTAGATGGTATAAAATTCAGTATATACATGTGATATGAGTAATGTAAGATATGTAAACATAATTAAAGTAGCATTATTTAAAATGGCATTAAAATGGCACTGTATGTTTGTTCTACTCCATGTGTAACTATGTGTTGTTGTATGTATCAAACTGCTTTGCTTTATCTTGGCCAGGTCGCAATTGTAAATGAGAACGTGTTCTCAATTTGCCTACCTGGTTAAATAAAGGTGAAATAAAAATAATAAAAAAATAATTTGATTGTAAGGAATTCTAGATCGGGTGATCAGAAGGACTTGATTTCCTGTGTGTTGTTATGATCACACCATGAGTTGCTAACCATAAAGTGTACACCCCCGCCGGTCCTCTTCCTAGAGAGGTGTTTATCTCTGTCATCGTGAAGCACGGAGAAGCCCGGTGGCTGGACCGATTCTGACAACATATCCCGAGAAAGCCATGCTTCTGTGAAACAGAGAATGTTACAATCTCTGATGTCTCTCTGGAAGGCAACCACTGCTCGATTTTCATCTACCTTGTTGTCAAGAGACTGGACATTGGCGAGTAGTTTACTCGTGAGCGATGTGCCCTTTTACGAAGCTTGACCAGAAGACCGTCGCCATTGTTTTCGGTCAGCTGCTGGGATCAGATCCATTGTCCTGGGTGGTGGTCCGAAGAGAGTATCTGCTTTAGGAAGGTTGTATTCCTGGTTGTAATGTTGGCAAGTATGTATGTAATAAGACTTAAGATTTCCTGGGGTAACAATGTAAGAAATAATACATAAAATAACAAAATACTCCATAGTTTCCTAAGAACGCAAAGCGAGGCGACCATCTCAGTCTGCGCCATGCTGTTTTCATTCCCATTATTGTCACTGCTGAAATGTGAATTTATCTCCCATGTCTGTTGGAAAGCAGACTGAAACAGGTTTTCCTTTAAGATTTTGCATGTGCTTAGCTCTATTACCTTTCTTTTTATCATAAATATCTCCTGAGTGCTTGCCGATGACAAGCATACCCATAATATGATGCAGCCACTACCATCCTTGAAAGTGTGAAGAGTGGTACTCAGTGACGTATTGTTGGATTTGCCCCAAACAAAAAGCTTTGTATTCAGGACAAAACATGAATTTATTTACCAAATGTTTTGCACTATTACTCCGAAGCGTAATGGATAACTTCACCATGCTCAAAAGGATATTCAGTGTCTGCTTTTTATTTCAGCTATCTACCAATAGGTACCCTTCTTAGCGAGGCATTAGAAAAACCGCCCTGGTCTTTGTGTTTGAATCTGTGCTTGAATTGTACTTCTCGACCGAGGGACCTTACACAAATGTTTGTGTAGAAAAATTATGTTTACCACTATTATTGCACACAGAGTGAGTCCATGCATCTTATTATGTGATTTTGTTAAGCACATTTTTACTCCTGTACTTATTTAGGTTTGTCATAACAAAGGGGTTGAATACTTATTCACACAAGACATTTCAGCTTTTAGTTAAGTAATTTGTAAAAAAAAAAAAAAAAAAAAAAAAAAAAAAAATCCACTTTGACATTGTGGGATTTTGTGTGTAAGCCAGTGACAAAACAATCAATGGTGGGGGGAGCAGAAGTGTTTTTGAGTATCAGTGTGTGTGGTTTGTTTAGTATTCAGTTCAGGGTTCATCCGACTTAATTGAAAAGATTACTGACATTTATTTGGAGCGATAAACTTCTGCAGTGTCATCAAACACCTTTTCCAACCTTTCCCTGTCCTTCTCTCATCCGCTCTCTCTCCTCCACTCTCTCTCCTCCACTCTCTCTCCTCCACTCTCTCTCTGTCCTCTCTCTCTCTGTCCTCTCTCTCTATGTCTCTCTCTGTCTCTCTCTGTCTCTCTCTCTCTCTCTCTCTCTCTCTCTCTCTCTCTCTCTCTCTCTCTCTCTCTCTCTCTGTACTCCCTCTCTATCTCCCCCACCCCTCTCTCTCTCTCTCTCTCCCTCTCCCTCTCTCTCTCTCCCTCCTTCTCTTCCCTTTTGCAATCCCTCTACCTCCCCCTATCTCTCTTACTCCCCTCTCAATCACACCCTTTCTACCTTTTCCCCTTTCTACCTTATCTCTCTCGCTCACCTTCTCCATCACCCCTTCTCCCTCTCTCCCTCTGTGTGGTGATGCTATCTAACGTTTGTATGTAGAAGGTTGAGGTCAAACACAGAGCTAAGTCTTACAGGAGAAAGTAATTTGTGATCTGGGCCAGCAGCTCTTTATAGCAGGAAATATGAATACTATTTATAAATGGATGTCTTGCAGGGCATCTAGGATCTGACACACACCCTCGCACACGCACCTACACACCCACACACACCCACACACACACACACACACACACACACACACACACACACACACACACACACACACACACACACACACACACACACACACACACACACACACACACACACACACACACACACACACACACACACACACACACATACACACACACACACACACATATTTGCATCACACACACATACCCACAGCTCCAAATATTCACTACTTGGTTGTTAACGACCTCCTGTGGACCTCTGCAGAGTTCTATGATCATTAGAACTCCCTGATGATTGTTTGGAATCCTCCTTTCTCTCTGCTCATTGGCCGCCTGAGTGTACTAGAATGTCCCTGTAGCGAAACAGTGGCTATGTCTGGAACACCAGCAGGTGAAGGTTATGATTAGCTAGGTTTCCAATTGGTGAAAGATTTTCATCTGAATATTTTAAAATCCGCACAAAAACAATATGTGCCTTTTCCACCAGACATGTGTTTCCATCAAATGACATGTGATGACAGTGAACATAAAAATAACTTTTGTTGGTAAATTATCTTGTACTAATAAATAAGACACATTTCCATCGCATGTTCCACTCTACTGATGGTTTTATCACAAAAAACATTGCGTTATATAGTGAATGTGCCCACTCTGTTATTGGTATGTGCATTCTAGCCAACAGCTGGCAGATAGAGTGCGGGTATAGCCTATATAATGAGATGATTATGGACAGTGAGATTATTTTTATTTGTCAAAAGGCAGCCAAGCATCGATCATCATGTCACCAGAACAAAAACAACGATATTTATTGGAAAGAAGAATCAAGCTCATCACTGTGCACTTTCACCACCCAGAAATAAACTGCACGGGTTCTCAAGTCATGGTGGGAGGACCACACAACATCTCATCGGGTGACTCCAAGTTCACTTCCATATGATAGTTGTTATATAAAATTTGCTCATAAAAGCGTTTCCACCGCCATTTCTTGCATCATTAATTTTACAGACACAAAAATATCCCAACTTGTCAAGCATATTTTGTTTTGTCGACATTTGGAAAGTTTATCGACAAATTTACTGTTTCGTCAGGCCTGCCGTGACATTTTTTATCCGGCATGTGCTTTATTCGCATAAAATGTTGGTGTAAACCTGGTTATTGTAACACCTGGAGGGCCAGGCTACTGGAAAAACAGCTGCCACTTCTGTTTTGTCTCATCTCCCAGGAAATCACTTAGTGTACATGATTACATTGTACTGTACATTTAGAGGTATCATTTACAGTAAGTACAGATTGATTCAATAGGCAGTCTGCTAGTTTTTACAGATTTTTCCTCAAGGTCACCCAGCTCTGTACCTCAATATTGTATTAGCCTAGAGGTTAAGAGCTCTGTACCTCAACATTGTATTAGCCTAGAGGTTAAGAGCTCTGTACCTCAACATTGTATTAGCCTAGAAGTTAAGAGCTCTGTACCTCAACATTGTATTAGCCTAGAGGTTAAGAGCTCTGTACCTCAACATTGTATTAGCCTAGAGGTTAAGAGCTCTGTACCTCAACATTGTATTAGCCTAGAAGTTAAGAGCTCTGTACCTCAACATTGTATTAGCCTAGAGGTTAATTAAAAGCTTTGAGCCAGTAACTGGAAGGTTGCTGAGTCAAGCAGGTGAAACAATCTGATGTGCCCGTGTGCACTTAACCTTAATTGTTCCTGTAAATTGCTCTGGATAAGAGCATCCACTAAAATGGTTTTAAAAAATTGGCCACTGAGCTAAAGCCAACGCGTTTGCTTGGTAGACACGTCTTTAAAATCTCAGGCAACGTTACTCACCCTTTTCTCCACAATTTGTTTCTCTCCATCTCTCTGTCAGATTCGTCGTCAAGGTGGGATCCAGCTGCTGGTAGACTTGTTGGACCACCGTATGAGTGAGGTCCACCGCAGTGCCTGTGGAGCCCTGAGGAACCTGGTCTACGGCAAGGCCAACGACGACAACAAGATCACCCTGAAGAACTGTGGGGGCATACCTGCCCTGGTCCGCCTGCTACGCAAGACTGGAGACGTGGAGATAAGAGAACTGGTCACAGGTACGTTCTTTTATTTATTTATTTATTTCACCTTTATTTAACCAGGTAGGCCAGTTGAGAACATGTTCTAAATTACAACTTTGACCTGGCCAAGATAAAGCCAAGCAGTGTGACACAAACAACAACACAGAGGTAACAGTATAACTTTACGGCGTCCCCTCGCCCCGACCCGGGCGCGAACCAGGGACCCTCTGCACACATCAACAACAGTTACCCACGAAGCGTCGTTACCCATCGCTCCACAAAAGCCGCGGCCCTTGCAGAGCAAGGGGGAACACTACTTCTAGGTTTCAGAGCAAGTGACGTAACCGATTGAAACGCTATTAGCGCGTACCCGCTAACTAGCTAGACATTTCACATCGTTACACAGAAACAAACGTACAGTCAATAACACAATAGAAAAATCTATCTACAGTGTGTGCAAATGTAGAAGAGCAGGGAGGTAGGCAATAAATAGGCCATGGAGGCGAAATAATTACAAGTTAGCATTAACACTGGACTGATAGATGTGCAGATGATGATGTGCAAGTTGAGATACTGGGGTGCAAAAGAGCAAGAGGGTAAATAACAATATGGGAATGAGGTAGTTAGGTGTGCTATTTACAGATTGGCTGTGTACAGGTACAGTGTTCGGTAAGCTGCTCTGACAGCTGATCCTTAAAGTTAGAGAGTTAGATATAAGACTCCAGCTTTTTGCAATTCGTTCCAGTCATTGGCAGCAGAGAACTGGAAGGAAAGGCGGCCAAAGGAAGTGTTGGCTTTGGGGATGACCAGTGAAATATACTTGCTGGAGCACGTGCTACTGGTGGGTGTTGCTATGGTGACCAGTGAGCTGAGATAAGGCGGGGCGTTACCTAGTAAAGACTTATAGATGACCTGGAGCCAGTGGGTTTGGCGACGAATATGTAGTGAGGGCCAACCAACGAGAGCATACAGGTCGCAGTGATGGGTAGTATGTGGGGCTTTGGTGACAAAACGGATGGCACTGTGATAGACTGCATCCAATTTGTTGAGTAGTTTTGGAGGCTATTTTGTGAATGACATCGCCGAAGTCAAGGATCGGTATGATAGTCAATTTTACAAGGGTATGTTTGGCAGAATGACTAAAGGAGTCTTTGTTACATAATAGGAAGACGATTCTAGATTTAATTTTGGATTTGAGATTTGGATTGGAGATGTTAATGTGAGTCTGGATGGAGAGTGTACAGTCTAACCAGACACCTAGGTATTTGTAGTTGTCCACATATACAAGTCAGAACCGTCCAGAGAATTGATCCTAGTCAGGTGGGCGGGTGCGGGCAGCAATTGGTTGAAGAGCATGCATTTAGTTTTACTAGCATTTAAAAGCAGTTGGAGGCCACGGAAGGAGTGTTGTATGGCATTGAAGCTTGTTTGGAGGTTTGTTAACCTCTTACTGCGTAAACTCCTCTAGCGGGATCAAATTCGACAACATCCGGTGAAATCGGAGCGCGCCAAATTCAAAATACAAAATTGTAATATTAAACATTCATGAAAACAAGTGTCCTCCATCATTTAAAAGCTTAACTTCTTGTTAATCCAGCCACTTTGTCCGATTTCAAAAAGGCTTTACGGCGAAAGCATACCATGCGATTATCTGAGGACAATGCCCCGCATACAAAAGCATTAAACATTTTCCAAACAAGCAGAGGCGTTTAGAATGTCAGAAATAGCGATAAAATCAATCACTTACCTTTGAAGATCTTCCTCTGTTTGCAATCCAAAGGGTCCCAGCTACATAAAAAATTGTCCTTTTGTTCGATAAAGTCCTTCTTTATATCCCAAAAAAGTCAGTTTAGTTGGCACGCTTCATTCAATAATCCACTGGTTTCCCCTCGTTCAAAATGCAAACAAAATGAATCCCAAACGTTACCAATAAACTTCATCCAAACAAGACAAACAACGTTTCTAATCAATCCTCAGGTAACCTAATATGTAAATAAACCATACAATTTAAGACGGAGAATAGTATGTTCATTACCGGAGATAAATAACGAAGTGCACGCTCTCATCCACGCGCGCCACAACACTACAGCCAAAATGAGTGCCACTTAGAAAAACTACAAATTCTAGCAAATTTTTCAAAAAACAGGCCTGAAACTCTTTCTAAAGACTGTTGACATCTACTGGAAGCTCTAGCAACTGCAATCTGGGAGGTATTCCTTTGATATTCCCAATAATATGCATATCCTAGCTTCTTGGCCTGAGTAATAGGCAGTTTGCTTTGGGCACGTCAGTCATCCAAAATACCGAACACTGCCACCGGCCCACAAGAAGTTTAACAGAGTGTCCAAAGAAGGGCCAGATGTATACAGAATGGTGTCGTCTGCATAGAGGTGGATCAGAGAATCACCAGCAGGAAGAGCGATATCATTGATATATACTTAGAAAGGGGTTGCAACAATTTTGGCAGATGATTTTAGAAAGAGAAGTCAACAAATGAGAGCGCCTGAGGAATGGGAGAGCTGCTGGGGGCTGCAGGGCCTGGGTTAACCTCTACATCACCAGAGGAACAGAGGAGGATTAGGATAAGGGTACACACGCACAGACGCTCGCACTCACGCACACATAACACACTGACACTTCTACATTCCAGAAGACTGTGATGACTTTCCAATAGTTTTATTTGTCCTGAGTCCAGGCGTATTCAGTAGCCAGATAACATAGCTATTCAATAGTAAACCATTTGAAAAGATAACAGGTTTAGTGAGTTCAAGTCACTCCTTTTCAGCATTCCATCTTAATTCTCATACCCTCATTGTCCACGTTTTCAGACAGTCTCAACTAACTTTGAGAGTGTTGAAATATTCAAACAAACCACAGAGCTTCTCTCTGTGATGCCGGGAACACACCACCTCACTAGTCATCGAATATGAAAAACAACTCCCACACGTTTCTTCAGATTATTTTGTCAGTGTTTCGCTACTGTCAGGCTTTTTGAAAGCTGTTCTATCTGCCAGATATAAGCGTGTTTGGCCGTGGTGTCTCTGTGAGAGTGCTGTGTTGAGCTACAGTTATGTTTATTTGGTGAGAACTGTGACAAAATCCTTGTGTGTAATTTTTCTGTGGAGCATGAGATCTTTCGCAAGCGTGTCTAAGCCAGGCTAGCCAAGGAGAGGTCCCCGAAAGACTACTTTTTAGTTTACATCAACACTGGAGGACCTTTGCCAAAGCTTTGCATGTGTGTGTGTGTGTGTGTACTTGCGTGTGTTTGTGTGTACTTGCGTGTGTTTTTGTGTACTTGCGTGTGTTTGTGTGTGTAAGCGTGCATGTGGATTTGTGTGTACTTGCCTATGTGTGTGGTATGTGTGTGTGTGTGTGTGTGGTGTGGTGTGGTGTGTGTGTGTGTGTGTGTGTGTGTGTGTGTGTGTGTGTGTGTGTGTGTGTGTGTGTGTGTGTGTGTGTGTGTGTGTGTGGTGTGTGTGTGGTGTGGTGTGGTGTGGTGTGGTGTGGTGTGGTGTGGTGTGGTGTGGTGTGTGTGTGTGTGTGTGTGTGTGTGTGTGTGTGTGTGTGTGTGTGTGTGTGTGTAAGCATGCATGTGTTTTTATCTCTAATGGGAGGCACCAGACATATGGATCCTAACCCATCCGTGACTAGTGATTGGCCGTGTGAATGGGCGTTGAGAAGCCTATCAGCTGCTCCAGTGGAGCGGGTCCCCCTGCATAAGATGGAGCTGGAATCGGCTCTATTGAAAAGGCCTTCGAACCACTGAGGGATGAAGTTAGGCCACTGGTAGTATCCTTAAAGACTTAAAGGCTTTAGCTCAGTGCACTAACATGGTCTTGAGTTTCACTTATGACCTGGGTTGGATAACCAGTCAACTAGAGTTTAAACAGTTAAGTATAATTCACTTGTCATTTCCTCTTGTCAGTGAAGAGAGCTGGTTCAGAGATACAATGCCTTCTGTTTTTGCTTCGTCATTATGGGGTGTCGTGTGTAGATTAATGAGGGGAAAAAATATTTAATCCATTTTAGAATAAGGCTGTAACGTAACAAAATGTGGAAAAAGTCAAGGGGTCTGAATACTTTCCGAAAGCCCTGTAAACACATACTTAAAAACAACATCCATTTGTAGCTGAGATAAAGAACCCCCCCCCCCCCCACACACACACACACAAACATACACACACACACACACACACACAAATACTCAGTCTGCTTTTGTAGCCTTGTCATGTTCAGAGATAAGGGAAGCGAGAGGGAACGTGACACTCGTCCAATTTGACCTCTCACCCGTCCCTCTCAGCTACAGCGCTCATCTCTGATAGGTCAGACAGTCTCTATGGAGACAAAGGACACAGAGGGCCAAAACAATGAGTGATGGCTGAACAGTAGATAACTCCTGATAACCAAACAATGGGGACGGACTGTATTCCCTGTGGATTATATCTAGTGTTATAAAATGGTTTATCTATCAAGCTATACCAAAGATCTCCTCATTAAAGGTCTTGTTGGGATTAGAATGTGTGGGAATTTAACCTATTCCTCAGTATGTGTGTGTTTGTGTGTGTGGAATGGTGGGAATTTAACCTATTCCTCAGGGTGTGTGTGTCTGTGTGTGTGGAATGGTGGGAATTTAACCTATTCCTCAGGGTGTGTGTGTCTGTGTGTGTGGAATGGCGGGAATTTAACCCTTAGAACGGGGTCTGGTAGTACTGTAACTGCCAGGTGTAGGGATGTTACGGTGACCGTATTACCGCCACATCGGCAGTCACGAGTCTGTAACGGTCCTGACCTGTTTTATGTTGTTTTTTGTATGTGTTTAGGTCAGGGCATGTGTTTTGGGTGGGCAGTCTATGTTATCTGTTTCTATGTTGGTTTTGGTTGCCTGGTATGGCTCTTAATTAGAGGCAGGTGTTTTGCGTTCTCCTCTAATTAAGAGTCATATTTAGGTAGGGTGTTCTCACTGTTTGTTGGTGGGTGATTGTCTCCTGTGTCGTCGTATGTATGTACCATACGGGACTGTTTGGCTGTTCGTTTATTTTGATGTCGTCTGTTTCCTGTCCGTGAGTTTACGTTTAGTTATGTTCAGGTTTCGTCAACGTCGTTTTCTTGTTTTGTATTTTGAAAGTGTTTTGTTTTCGTGTTGCCGTCGTTTATAATAAAGAGATGGCTTATTTCCCGAATGCTGCATTTTGGTCTACTGATCCTTCTCTCCTCTCCTCGTCCGAGGATGAGGAGAACGACAGCCCTTACAGAGTCTTGATGGCAGTCAAATACCACATGACCGTTTAGTCACGGTAATTAGGCTTCTCCAAGTTCTGATGCGGCTGATGGTCATTAGTATCCTATCAAACGTGCTAACTGCCTGGTACTCAGCACTCTATTGTCCCTCTGACATCAATACAAATTAATTTGAAAATCTAATCCAAAACTCCATGAGAGTCCATGAGCTCATGTTGCGCAACATTTCTATAGGCTATGCAATTGTGTGAGAAAGCAGAGTGATGGAAGGGAAAGGGGGAGACCTAGTCAGTTGTACAAGTGAATGCCTTCAACTGAAATGTGTCTTCCGAATTTAACCCAACCCCTCTGAATCAGAGAGGTGCAGGGGGGCTGCCTTAATCGACATCCACGTCTTTGGCGCTGGAGGAACAGTGGGTTAACTGCCTTGTTCAGGGGAACAGTGAGTTAACTGCCTTTCTCAGGGGATTTTGACCTTGTCAGCTCGGGGATTCAATCCAGCAACCTGTTGGTTACTGGTCCAACGCTCAAACAACTAGGCTACCTGCTGCCTCTATGAAAAAGGGGATCCCATCAGCTTTGTATAGGCTAGACCTACTATATATATTTCTCAACTTTCCTAATATTAAGCAAATGTTAAGCACATTGCTTTTCTTTACAACAGGAGTATAGCCTACCTGTATAACGACACAGGGCGAGACCTAGATGCAGACATAGGAGGCAGATGGTTAGAGTCTCTGATATTTATTAAAATACAAGGGGCAGGCAATAGGCAGGTTGAGGACAGGCAGAAGTTCATTAACCAGGTCAGAGTCCAAAAGGTACAGGGGAGCAGGCAGGCACGAGGTCAGGGCAGGCAGAGCAGGTCTGAACCAGGTCAGAGTCCTAAAGGTACAGGGGAGCAGGCAGACACGAGGTCAGGGCAGGCAGAGCAGGTCTGAACCAGGTCAGAGTCCTAAAGGTACAGGGGAGCAGGCAGGCACGAGGTCAGGTCAGGCAGAGCAGGTCTGAACCAGGTCAGAGTCCTAAAGGTACAGGGGAGCAGGCAGGCACGAGGTCAGGGCAGGCAGAGCAGGTCTGAACCAGGTCAGAGTCCTAAAGGTACAGGGGAGCAGGCAGGCACGAGGTCAGGGCAGGCAGAGCAGGTCTGAACCAGGTCAGAGTCCTAAAGGTACAGGGGAGCAGGCAGGCACGAGGTCAGGGCAGGCAGAACAGGTCTGAACCAGGAGCGCTAGAAAACAGAGCGCAGGAAAAACTTTTTGTAATCATAGTATCACACCTCATGTAGCCTAGCCCAGAGGTCTATATGTTTTAATAAGGTTAGTGTCACACCTCATGTAGCCTAGCCCAGAGGCCTATATGTTTTAATAAGGTTAGTGTCACACCTCATGTAGCCTAGCCCAGAGGTCTATATGGTTTAATAAGGTTAGTGTCACACCTCATGTAGCCTAGCCCAGAGGTCTATATGGTTTAATAAGGTTAGTGTCACACCTCATGTAGCCTAGCCCATAGGCCTATATGTTTTAATAAGGTTAGTGTCACACCTCATGTAGCCTAGCCCAGAGGTCTATATGGTTTAATAAGGTTAGTGTCACACCTCATGTAGCCTAGCCCAGAGGTCTATATGGTTTAATAAGGTTAGTGTCACACCTCATGTAGCCTAGCCTATAGGCCTATATGGTTTAATAAGGTTAGTGTCACACCTCATGTAGCCTAGCCCATAGGCCTATATGTTTTAATAAGGTTAGTATCACACCTCATGTAGCCTAGCCTATAGGCCTATATGTTTTAATAAGGTTAGTATCACACCTCATGTAGCCTAGCCCATAGGCCTATATGTTTTAATAAGGTTAGAATCACAACTCATGTAGCCTAGCCTATAGGCCTATATGTTTTAATAAGGTTAGTATCACACCTCATGTAGCCTAGCCCAGAGGTCTATATGGTTTAATAAGGTTAGTGTCACACCTCATGTAGCCTAGCCCAGAGGTCTATATGTTTTAATAAGGTTAGTATCATACCTCATGTAGCCTAGCCCAGAGGCCTATATGTTTTAATAAGGTTAGTGTCACACCTCATGTAGCCTAGCCCAGAGGTCTATATGGTTTAATAAGGTTAGTGTCACACCTCATGTAGCCTAGCCCAGAGGTCTATATGGTTTAATAAGGTTATTGTCACACCTCATGTAGCCTAGCCTATAGGCCTATATGGTTTAATAAGGTTAGTGTCACACCTCATGTAGCCTAGCCCAGAGGCCTATATGTTTTAATAAGGTTAGTATCACACCTCATGTAGCCTAGCCCAGATGTCTATATGGTTTAATAAGGTTAGTGTCACACCTCATGTAGCCTAGCCCATAGGTCTATATGGTTTAATAAGGTTAGTGTCACACCTCATGTAGCCTAGCCTATAGGCCTATATGTTTTAATAAGGTTAGCATCACACCTCATGTAGCCTAGCCTATAGGCCTATATGGTTTAATAAGGTTAGTGTCACACCTCATGTAGCCTAGCCTATAGGCCTATATGTTTTAATAAGGTTAGTATCACACCTCATGTAGCCTAGCCTATAGGCCTATATGTTTTAATAAGGTTAGTGTCACACCTCATGTAGCCTAGCCTATAGGCCTATATGGTTTAATAAGGTTAATGTCACACCTCATGTAGCCTAGCCCAGAGGCCTATATGTTTTAATAAGGTTAGTGTCACACCTCATGTAGCCTAGCCCAGAGGTCTATATGTTTTAATAAGGTTAGTATCACACCTCATGTAGCCTAGCCCAGAGGTCTATATGTTTTAATAAGGTTAGTGTCACACCTCATGTAGCCTAGCCCAGAGGCCTATATGTTTAAATAAGGTTAGTGTCACACCTCATGTAGCCTAGCCCAGAGGCCTATATGTTTTAATAAGGTTAATGTCACACCTCATGTAGCCTAGCCCAGAGGTCTATATGGTTTAATAAGGTTAGTGTCACACCTCATGTAGCCTAGCCCATAGGCCTATATGTTTTAATAAGGTTAGTATCACACCTCATGTAGCCTAGCCCAGAGGCCTATATGTTTTAATAAGGTTAGTGTCACACCTCATGTAGCCTAGCCCAGAGGTCTATATGGTTTAATAAGGTTAGTGTCACACCTCATGTAGCCTAGCCCAGAGGTCTATATGGTTTAATAAGGTTAGTGTCACACCTCATGTAGCCTAGCCTATAGGCCTATATGGTTTAATAAGGTTAGTGTCACACCTCATGTAGCCTAGCCCATAGGCCTATATGTTTTAATAAGGTTAGTATCACACCTCATGTAGCCTAGCCTATAGGCCTATATGTTTTAATAAGGTTAGTATCACACCTCATGTAGCCTAGCCCATAGGCCTATATGTTTTAATAAGGTTAGTATCACACCTCATGTAGCCTAGCCTATGGGCCTATATGTTTTAATAAGGTTAGTATCACACCTCATGTAGCCTAGCCCAGAGGTCTATATGGTTTAATAAGGTTAGTGTCACACCTCATGTAGCCTAGCCCAGAGGTCTATATGTTTTAATAAGGTTAGTATCACACCTCATGTAGCCTAGCCCAGAGGCCTATATGTTTTAATAAGGTTAATGTCACACCTCATGTAGCCTAGCCCAGAGGTCTATATGGTTTAATAAGGTTAGTGTCACACCTCATGTAGCCTAGCCCATGGGCCTATATGTTTTAATAAGGTTAGTATCACACCTCATATAGCCTAGCCCAGAGGCCTATATGTTTTAATAAGGTTAGTGTCACACCTCATGTAGCCTAGCCCATAGGTCTATATGGTTTAATAAGGTTAGTGTCACACCTCATGTAGCCTAGCCCAGAGGTCTATATGGTTTAATAAGGTTAGTGTCACACCTCATGTAGCCTAGCCTATAGGCCTATATGGTTTAATAAGGTTAGTGTCACACCTCATGTAGCCTAGCCCATAGGCCTATATGTTTTAATAAGGTTAGTATCACACCTCATGTAGCCTAGCCTATAGGCCTATATGTTTTAATAAGGTTAGTATCACACCTCATGTAGCCTAGCCCATAGGCCTATATGTTTTAATAAGGTTAGTATCACACCTCATGTAGCCTAGCCTATAGGCCTATATGTTTTAATAAGGTTAGTATCACACCTCATGTAGCCTAGCCTATAGGCCTATATGTTTTAATAAGGTTAGTATCACACCTCATGTAGCCTAGCCCTTAGGTTTATATGTTTTAATAATGTTAATATCACACCTCATGTAGCCTAGCCTATAGGCCTATATGTTTTAATAAGGTTAGTATCACACCTCATGTAGCCTAGCCCTTAGGTTTATATGTTTTAATAATGTTAATATCACACCTCATGTAGCCTAGCCTATAGGCCTATATGTTTTAATAAGGTTAGTATCACACCTCATGTAGCCTAGCCCTTAGGTTTATATGTTTTAATAATGTTAATATCACACCTCATGTAGCCTAGCCTATAAGTCTATATGTTTTAACCTGTCTAGGATGAGGGTGCCGCTAGCGGCACTCCCCCCCCACCCCCACTGAAAAACCAGTGCCGCGAAATTCAAAAAAAATATTTTTTTTAAATATTTAACTTTCACACATTAAAGTCCAATACAGCTAATGAAAGACACAGATCTTGTGAATCCAGCCAACATGTCCGATTTTTAAAATGTTTTACAGGGAAGACACAATATGTAAAGATGTACATCTATTACCTAAAAACACATTAGCATAATCCACCATCTTTTATTTGTCCACCAACACCAGTAGCTATCACCAATTCGGCTAAACTAAGATATTTATAGCCCCTAACCAAGAAAAAAACTCATCAGATGACAGTCTGATAACATATTTATGGTATGGGATAGGTTTTGTTAGAAAAAAGTGCATATTTCAGGTAGATGGCATAGGTTACAATTGCACCCACCGTCACAAATGGACTAGAATAACTACATAGAGCAACGTGTTTACCTACTTACTAATCATCAAACATTTCGTAAAAATACACAGCATACACTAATCGAAAGACACAGATCCTGTGAATACAGACAATATTTCAGATTTTCTAAGTGTCTTACAGCGAAAACACAATAAATCGTTATATTAGCATAGCACATAGCACATAGCAGCCCAGCATTGATTCTAGCCAAAGTGAGCGATAACGTCAACATCGCCAAAATATATTAATTTTTTCACTAACCTTCTCAGAATTCTTCAGATGACACTCCTGTAACATCATATTACACAATCCATATAGAGTTTGATCGAAAATGTTTATATTTAGCCACCAAAATCATGGTTAGACAATGTGAAATGTAGCCCAGCTGGGGAGAAAATGTCCGTGCGCCATATTAGACAGTGATCTACTCTTATACATAAATACTCATAAACGTGACTAAAAAATATAGGGTGGACAGGGATTGATAGACAATTTAATTCTTAATACAATCGCGGAATTACATTTTTTAAATTATCCTTACTTTTCAATACAGTTTGCGCCAAGCGAAGCTACGTCAAAAAACATGGCGTCCTAAGCCACTAACATTTTTCGACAGAAACACGATTTATCATAATAAAAATGTCCTACTTTGAGCTGTTCTTCCATCAGTATCTTGGGCAAAGGATCCTTTCTTGGGTCTAATCGTCTTTTGGTGGAAAGCTGTCCTCTTGCCATGTGGAAATGCCAACTGCGTTCGGGATGAACTGGAAGCGTGCCCAGCAATTCACAGCGTTTCAGAAATAAATGTCCCAAAATCGCACTAAACGGATATAAATTGCTATAAAACGCTTTAAATTAACTACCTTATGATGTTTTTAACTCCCATAACGAGTAGAAACATGACCAGAGTAATATTACTCCCTCCACTAATGCTTGGAACAAGTGCGGGTCGATGTCCTCCAGGCGCATTACGCAGCAAGAAAAGAGTTCCTAGCTACAGGGTTTTTTAATTTGTAGTGCCTGTGAACGCGCAATCGACCCCATTCAAATCGTCATCACGTAAAGGCATCCAGGGGAAGACGTAAGCAGTGTCCGTATACTCATAGCAATAACTGCGGCCTTTTAACTGACTCCAGATCAGGGGCCAACATTTCTGAAATCTGACTCCATGTCAGGGAAATTGCTGTAGAATAGGTTCTGTTCCACTTAGAGACAAAATTTCAACTCCTATAGAAACTATAGACTGTTTTCTATCCAATAATAATAATAATATGCATATTGTACGATCAAGAATTTTGTGGGAGGCCGTTCCAAAAATTACACGATTAGCATAAATAGTGACAACAGCGACCCATCCTCAACAGGTAAGGTTTGTATCACACCTCATGTAGCCTAGCCCATAGGCCTATGTGTTTTAATAAGGTTAGTATCACACCTCATGTAGCCTAGCCTATAGGTCTATATGTTTTAATAAGGTTAGTATCACACCTCATGTAGCCTAGCCTATAGGTCTATATGTTTTAATAAGGTTAGTATCACACCTCATGTAGCCTAGCCCATAGGCCTATATGTTTTGATAAGTTTTGTATCACAACTAATCTGCGTTACAACTGGTGTAGAGCCTAACTGGCATACATAAGCAGCGTGTGAGTTTCAAGTTTGGGGAAGATCATTTTCACCATAGAAATACACCTTTATAATAAAAGCATAACATGCATAATCCCATTTTACAATCACTTTTGAGAATGTTGTTTTCCTGCTAATGGAACATTCACACTTATAGCCTAGTGCCATGTGCGCATTGCTGCGCTTATAATGTCAAGAAATAGCCTAATAGTTTATGTTGTGTCAGCCTCATTGCGTAACAATGTTTTTCTGATTATAGTGGTTGTATTAATGTGGGATCTATCACATCCCACGTCTGTCCCAGACTATGTTTAGGTGAACTTTTGCACTATGGGGGATAGTAAACTGACATAGGCTAGTGCTTTTGCTGTTCGTTAGGCCTTACGCATCTTGTTGGCTGACGAAAAGCAAATGTGGACAGTTCTTCCAATATCTTCAATATGCACCTCGGAATTGGATAAGGACGGGAGCAGTTGTGTCCCCGATGTGTCTGTCTTCACTTGTAGCCTGTGAGAAAGACACCTGTTCATGTGATGGAGAGCCGTGTGAGTGAGAGGAGAGGTGCTTCGGAGCAGGAGGCACTCGGGGAGAAGGGCTGCAAAATACATCTATTTTTTTAGGGTGCGTTATGGCCACACGAAGGGGATGCTGCCGGGAAATTCGAGGCATTATCAAGTGCTTCACAAATTGTGAATGCGAGACTGACGAAGTGTGTACAGCCTTTCAAGCAACTTTTATCAAGTCATCACTAGAGTTGCATCATGCAGCCTTAGAATGTATTAAAACTCTAAACATATAGCCCAGCGTTTGTAGAGCAACTAAAGTTACATTAATTACTCTAAATTAATTCTTAGGGATTTTTGCCTAAATGTCATACCCAAATCTAACTGCCTGTAACTCATGCCCTGAAGCAAGGATATGCATATTCTTGGTACCATTTGAAAGCAAACACTGTGGAATGGTGAATGGAATGTAGGAGAGTATAACACAATAGATCTGGTAGAAGAAAATACAAAAGAAAAAAACAATCGGCTTTTTTCTACCACCATCTTTGAAATGCTGCAGAAATGTCCCACATCTAGCCATCACTCTGGTTGTAATTCTAATGGTGTCCACAAGATGACAGCAGTCTATGTGCAAAGTTTCAGACGGATAAAGAATTATGAGCAAGCTACATGACATTTAGTGTGAAGTCACTCAGGTACATTTACGCAAATCGTGAAGGAGACGTTCACATTCACATTACAATTTTCTGCAAGGATATCGTCAAATATGTATACTTGGACTTTGATTTAGCTCTTCCAGTATTAGTAGACATATAAGTTCAACATTTGCAAAACAACCAGTTTTCATAACTGTATAACTCTCCATATTATTATATTTTTGTCCAAATTGAAAAGGCACGCTGTCGTACAAAGTTAGTAGCTACATTTTACCACGGATACATGGTTTCTGGATACTCCTGTAAAGCCCAGCTCATTGGCTATCTAGCTAGCTTTGTTTGACCTCGATTGGTGCTTATTTCACAGCTAGAATTGTTCAAGTGTAGACTGCCCACGTCATCGGTTTGCCATGAAGGTGTCGCTCTCTGTCCAAATTTGGTGTCCTATAGGATATACGACACCCCTAATGATATAGTGAAGTCTGGTTATGTTCTAGGATCTCTGGTGAATACATACAAACACGATTTGACTGGTTGAATCAACGTTTAGGGTTAGATTTTCACAGATTCCTTTCTTTGCAAATTGAACGAGTGGAAACACAAAATCGATCGTGCATGCTATATGGACCTTTTTAGGATATGAAAAATTATTTTATCTAACAAAACGATACTTCATGTTATCTCTGGGACCCTTTGGATGATAAACCAGAGCAAGATTTCAGAATGTAAGTACACATTTCACCTTCAGAGGTGAATTAATCAAACCTATTGCGGTGAAAAAAGTGTTTTGTTGTTAGGAGCTCTTCTCAAACAATAGCATGGCCTTTTTTCGCAATAATAGCTACTGTAAATTGGACAGTGCAGTTATATTAACAAGAATTTAAGCTTTCAACTGATATAAGACATATGTACCGACATAGGTACATATAGGCACTTATATATACCGACGTTTGTTGTTTCTCTAAAATCTGCAATGGTGACACAAGGCGCTGCATGATTTGCAATTGTCCCGTTAACGGGACGCCGATCCCTAATTAAGCATGAAGGAGTACCTATTTCTTTGTTTACTGCTCAACACAGATAGCAGAATGTGTGCACTCCCTCAAATCGTTTTGGAGAATATGTCCTTTCTATTTTATTGAACTTTGTTCAATTGAATTCTTCATACTATAAAAATAATGCCACAGAATTTGAATCGAATCTTGTCTGCTAAAATGAACTAATGTAGGCCACATGGCATAGCCAGACCAAACATAAGGACAACTCAGGGTATGCTATTCTGTTCTTCTGAAATAGACTACATTTTCTTCATGTCATGTTTCTTTAGCCTTTCACGAGTATCTACCCCGGGTCCGGGATCACCCCCCCCCCCCCCCCCCCCCCCCCCCCCCACACTGAGTAGCATAGCCTAGCATAGCGTCACAATATGTAAAGATGTACATCTATTACCTAAAAACACATTAGCATAATCCACCATCTTTTATTTGTCCACCAACACCAGTAGCTATCACCAATTCGGCTAAACTAAGATATTGATAGCCACTAACCAAGAAAAAACCTCATCAGATGACAGTCTGATAACATATTTATGGTATAGGATAGGTTTTGTTAGAAAAATGTGCATATTTCAGGTAGATATCATAGTTTTCAATTGCACCCACCGTCACAAATGGACTAGAATAAATACATAGAGCAACGTGTTTACCTAATTACTAATCATCAAACATTTCGTAAAAATACACAGCATACACTAATCGAAAGACACAGATCCTGTGAATACAGACAATATTTCAGATTTTCTAAGTGTCTTACAGCGAAAACACAATAAATCGTTATATTAGCATACCACATATGCAAACGTTACCAGAGCATTGATTCTAGCCAAAGAGAGCGATAACGTAAACATCGCCAAAATATATTAATTTTTTCACTAACCTTCTCAGAATTCTTCAGATGACACTCCTGTAACATCACATTACAACATACATATACAGTTTGTTCGAAAATGTGCATATTTAGCCACCAAAATCATGGTTAGACAATGACAAAAGTTGCCCAGCTGGTCAGACAATGTCGTGCGCCATATTAGACAGTGATCTAGTCGTATACATAAATACTCATAAACGTGACTAAAAAATATAGGGTGGACAGCAATTGATAGCCATTTTAACTCTTAATACAATCGCTGATTTACATTTTTTAAATTATCCTTACTTTTCAATACAGTTTGCGCCAAGCGAAGCTACGTCAAACAAAATGGCGTCATAAGCGATTAACATTTCTCGACAGAAACACGATTTATCATAATAAACTGTTCCTACTTTGAGCTGTTCTTCCATCAGAATCTTGGGCAAAGAATCCTTTCTTGGGTCTAATCGTCTTTTGGTCGAAAGCTGTCCTCTTGCCATGTAGAAATGCCCATTGCGTTCGGCATGAACTGGAACCGTGCCCAGAGATTCACAGTGTCTCAGAAATAAATGTCCCAAAATCGCACTAAACGGATATAAATTGCTATAAAACGGTTTAAATTAACTACCTTATGATGTTTTTAACTCCTATAACGAGTAGAAACATGACCGGAGAAATATAACTGGCTACACTAATGCTTGGAAAAAGAGCAGGTCTGTGTCCACCACGCGCCCGACGCATCTGGAAAAGAGTTCCTACCTACACGTGTTTTTGTTTTATAGGGGCTGTGATTGCGCAATCGATACCATTCAAATCGTCATCACGTAAAGGCATCCAGGGGAAGACGTAAGCAGTGTCCGTATCCTGATAGCGTTCACAGTGGCCTTTAAACTGACTCCAGATCATGGGCCAAAATGTGTGAAATCTGACTCCATGTCAGGGAAATTGCTGTAGAATGAGTTCTGTTCCACTCAGAGACAAAATTCCAACGCCTATAGAAACTAGAGAGTGTTTTCTATCCAATAATAGTAAAAATATGCATATTGTACGAGCAAGAATTTAGTAGGAAGCCGTTTAATCTGTAATGCAATTATGCTAATGAGAAAACAGCACCCCCTGTAGTCGCAAGAAGTTAAACCTGTCTAAAATAAATAATGGATTTATTGTGAAGGTGAAGGCTACAGTTGAAGTCGAAAGTTTACATAAACCTTACCCAAATACATTTAAACTCAGTTTCACAATTCCTGACATTTAATCCTTGTAAAAATTCCCTGTCTTAGGTCAGTTGAGATCACCACTTTATTTTAAGAATGTGAAATGTCAGAATAATAGTAGAGAGAATGATTTATTTCAGCTTTTATTTGACATTCACTCAATTAGTATTTGGTAGCATTGCCTTTAAATTGTTTAACTTGGGTCAAACATTTTGGGTTGCCTTCCACAAGCTTCCCACAGAGCTGGTGTAACTGAGTCAGGTTTGTAGGCCTCCTTGCTCGCACACGCCTTTTCAGTTCTGCCCACAAATGTTCTATAGGATTGAGGTCAGGACTTTATGATGGCCACTCCAATACCTTGACTTTGTTGTCCTTAAGCCATTTTACCACAACTTTGGAAGTATGCTTGGGGTATTTTCCATTTGGAAGACCCATTTGCGACCAAGCTTTAACTTCCTGACTGAGGTCTTGAGATGTTGCGTCAATATATCCACATAATTTTCCTACCTCATGATGCCATCTATTTTGTGAAGTGCACCAGTCCCTCCTGCAGCAAAGCACCCCCACAACATGATGCTGCCACCCCCATGCTTCATGGTTGGGGTGGTGTTCTTAGGCTTGAAAGTCTCCCCCTTTTTCCTCCAAACATAGCGTCATTATGGCCAAACAGTTCTATTTTTGTTTCATCAGACCAGAGGACATTTCTCCAAAAAGTACGATCTTTGTCCCCATGTGCAGTTGCAAACCGTAGTCTGGCTTTTTTATGGCGGTTTTGTAGCAGTGGCTTCTTCCTTGCTGAGCGGCCATTCAGGTTATGTCGACATAGGACTCGTTTTACTGTGGATATAGATAATTTTGTACCTGTTTCCTCCAGCATCTTCACAGGGTCCTTTGCTGTTGTTCTGACATAACATAACGCGTCTCCTTCCTGAGCGGTATAATGGCTGCGTGGTCCCATGGTGTTTCTACTTGTGTACTATTGTTTGTACAGATGAATGTGGTACCTTCAGGCTTTTGGAAAATGCTCCTATAAGGACTCAAGGCCAGACCCAGATGCAGACACAGGAGGCAGATGGTGTGAGCGTGTGATATGTAATAATTCCAAAAGGGGTAGGTTAGAGAATAGTCATGGGCAGGCAATAGGTCAAAACCAGATCAGAGTCCAGGAGGTACAGTGTGGCAGACAGGCTCAAGGTCAGGGCAGGCAGACTGGTCAGGCAGGCGGGTACAGAGTCCAGGAGGTACAGAGTGGCAGGCTGGCTCAAGGTCAGGGCAGGCAGACTGGTCAGGCAGGCGGGTACAGAGTCCAGAAAACCGGAAGGACTAACAAAGAGAGAATAGCAAAAACAGGCGCACGGGAAAAACACGCTGGTTGACTTGAAACATACTAGACGAACTGGCACAGAGAGACAAGAAACACAGGGATAAATACACTGGGGAAAATAAGCGACATCTGGAGGGGGTGGAGACAATCATAAGGACATGTGAAACAGATCAGGGCGTAACAGCTCCCAAGGATGAACCAGACTTGTGGAGGTCTACAATTTTAATTCTGAGGTTTTGGCTGATTTCTTTTGATTTTCCCATGATGTCAAGCAAAGAGGCACTGAGTTTGAAGGTAGGCCTTGAAATACTTGAAAAACAGTTATTTGCTTGACAATCACCGGCTGACGAAAATTGACCTCCACAGCCCTAGCCAGACGCACCGGTTTGTGTCAAGAACTGCAATGCTGCTGGGTTTTTCACGCTCAACAGTTTTCCATGTGTATCAAGAATGACCCACAGCCCAAAGAACATCCAGCCAACTTAACACAACTGTGGGAAGCATTGGAGTCCACAGGGACCAAGATCCGTGTAGAATGCTTTCAACACCATGTGGAGTCCATGCCTCAACAAATGGAGGCTGTTCTGAGTGCAGAAGGTGGTGCAACTCAATATTAAGACAACGTTTATAATGTTTTGTACACTCAGTGTATGTGTGCATGCCTCATTAATATGTAAATGAAATACAATTCAACTTAGATAGCAGCCTGACACAAAATAATCAGGTCTCTCTCTCTCTCGCTCTAGCTCTCTATCTCTCAATTTTAATTTCAATTCAAAGGGAATTTATTGGCATGGGAAATGTGTTTACATTGCCAAAGCAAGTGAAATAAACAAACAAAAGTGAGTAGCCACAAAACAATATCAACAAAGATCTATTAGAAATGGACAGTACACATTGCACTCACAAAGGTTTAAAAAAGATAGACATATCTCTTTCTCTTATTTCGATCGCTCTCTCTTTCGTTCTCTCTCTCTTCCAATCTCTCTCCTTCCCTTTCTCCATCTCCCTATCTCTCCCGCTCTTTCTCTCCTCCCTCTTTCTCTATCTCGCTCTCTCTCTCTTCCTCCTTGCTAACTGAATCAGTGTCATGCATGGTCTTAGTCTGTGGCTCAGGCTGAGTTTACTGCTTTCATTTCCTGTCTGAGTCTAGACTGCTGATAGCAGCTCCACACACAGAGGATTCAAACAACTCTGGGGTGCAATAGGCAACACCCCAGCTTCCTGACGTTGTACTGTACCAGAGCCCAAAACCCAGTCTCATCCCTGGCATACAGGATAACCCTCCCAGACTGTAGAGGAAATTATACTGTATAGTGGTTATATTGTGGGCTATGTGGAGTTGATGTCAAGGAATATGACACTGTTGAATATGAGCAGACAGAGATAATATGTTTAATGAAACATAATCACGTTGAATATGAGCAGACAGAGAAAATATGTTTAATGAAACATAACCACGTTGAATATGAGCAGACAGAGATAATATGTTTAATGAAACATAACCACGTTGAATATGAGCAGACAGAGATAATATGTTTAATGAAACATAACCACGTTGAATATGAGCAGACAGAGATAATATGTTTAATGAAACATAATCACGTTGAATATGAGCAGGCAGAGATAATATGTTTAATGAAACATAATCACGTTGAATATGAGCAGGCAGAGATAATATGTTTAATGAAACATAACCACGTTGAATATGAGCAGACAGAGATAATATGTTTAATGAAACATAATCACGTTGAATATGAGCAGACAGAGATAATATGTTTAATGAAACATAATCACGCTGAATATGAGCAGACAGAGATAATATGTTTAATGAAACATAATCACGTTGAATATGAGCAGACAGAGATAATATGTTTAATGAAACATAATCACGTTGAATATGAGCAGACAGAGATAATATGTTTAATAAAACATAACCACATTGAATATGAGCAGACGGAGATAATGTTTAATGAAACATAATCACGTTGAATATGAGCAGACGGAGATAATGTTTAATGAAACATAATCACGTTTAATATGAGCAGACGGAGATAATATGTTTAATAAAACATAATCACGTTGAATATGAGCAGACAGAGATAATATGTTTAATAAAACATAATCACGTTGAATATGAGCAGACAGAGATAATATGTTTAATGAAACATAACCACGTTGAATATGAGCAGACGGAGATAATATGTTTAATAAAACATAATCACGTTGAATATGAGCAGACAGAGATAATATGTTTAATGAAACATAATCACGTTGAATATGAGCAGACAGAGATAATATGTTTAATGAAACATAACCACGTTGAATTTGAGCAGGCAGAGATAATATGTTTAATGAAACATAATCACGTTGAATATGAGCAGACGGAGATAATATGTTTAATGAAACATAACCACGTTGAATTTGAGCAGGCAGAGATAATATGTTTAATGAAACATAACCATTTCAGACTATCATCTCTACGTATTTGTGAAATAATTTATTTCTGAAGTCATTCAATTCAAATCTCTATTTCCAACAATTCTCAGTTGTCCTAGACCTTGTCTTTAGGGGGACACACACACACACACACACACACACACACACACACACACACACACACACACACACACACACCACACACACACACACACACACACACACACACACACACACACACACACACACACACACACACACACACACACACACACACACAATCACACAAACACACAAACACACACACAATCACACAAACACACACACACACACAAACACACAAACACACACACACTTACACACACTTTAGCCACTGGCTAGTGGTGACATGATTGGGTCCCCATGGAAACCTTGCGCCAAGTGATGCGTTGTAGATCTAGACAGGAGTGTGTTTGTTGTGTGTGTGTGTTTGTTGCCAAAGTCACAGTGGTGGACGGGGTGACCTTGCTCAAGTCTAAATCAATGAAGAGTCTACCACTCTGTCTCTCTATCTCTCTCTATCACTCTCTGTCTCCATTGCTATCTCTCTCTCTCTCTTTCTGTCTTTCTTTGTCTCTCCGTCTCGCACTTGTTAATATTAAGAGTATGTCTATTTGGCCTGGTCAGACACTGGTACTCCTCAGAGCTAGGCCTGATAGTCATGATTGCAATCAGACTGAGAGAGAAGCTGATGATGGAGAGAGTGAGAAAGTACTGGGTCTGAGAAGGAGAACACACTCTTAAAATAAGGAAGAGTAGCATTGGTTTAAAGATATCGAATATTTGTATGGGGCCACAATTGTTCATTGTTTCACTTCATATCTCTGGTGTGTGATATAGGCAGGGGGATGGTGTAATATAGGGGGAGGGTGTAATATAGGGGGAGGGTGTAATATAGGGGAATGGTGTAATATAAGGGATGGTGTAATAAAGGTGGAATGGTGTAATATAGGGGGTGGTGTAATAAAGGGGGATGATGTAATAAAGGGGGATGGTGTAATATAGGGGGATGGTGTAATATAGGGGGATGGTGTAATATAGGGGATGGTGTAATAAAGGTGGAATGGTGTAATATAAGGGGTGGTGTAATAAAGGGGGATGATGTAATAAAGGGGAATGGTGTAATATAGGGGGATGGTGTAATATAGGGGGATGGTGTAATATAGGGGGATGGTGTAAAAAAGGGGGATGGTGTTATAGGGGGATGATGTAATATAGAGGGATGGTGTAATATAGGGGGATGGTGTAATAAAGGGGGATGATGTAATAAAGGGGGATGTGTAATATAGGGGGATGGTGTAATATAGGGGGGATGGTGTAATATAGGGGGATGGTGTAATATAGGGGGATGGTGTAATATAGGGGGATGGTGTAATATAGGGGGATGGTGTAATATAGGGGGGATGGTGTAATATAGGGGGATGGTGTAATATAGGGGGATGGTGTAATATAGGGGGATGGTGTAATAAAGGGGGATGATGTAATAAAGGGGATGGTGTAATAAAGGGGGATGGTGTAATATAGTGGGGGTGGTGTAATATAGGGGGATGATGTAATAAAGGGGGATGGTGTAATAAAGGGGGATGGTGTAATATAGGGGGATGGTGTAATATAGGGGGGATGATGTAATATAGGGGGATGATGTAATAAAGGGGGATGGTGTAATAAAGGGGGATGGTGTAATATAGGGGGGATGGTGTAATATAGGGGGACGGTGTAATATAGGGGGGATGATGTAATATAGGGAGATTATGTAATAAAGGGGGATGGTGTAATATAGTGGGATGGTGTAATATAGGGGGGATGATGTAATATAGGGAGATTATGTAATAAAGGGGGATGGTGTAATAAAGGGGATGGTGTAATATAGGGGGATGGTGCAATATAGGGGGGATGGTGTAATATAGGGGGATGGTGTAATATAGGGGGATGGTGTAATAAAGGGGGATGGTGTAATATAGGGGGAAGGTGTAATATAGGGGGAAGGTGTAATATAGGGGGGAGGTGTAATATAGGGGGATGGTGTAATAAAGGGGGATGGTGTAATAAAGGGGGATGGTGTAATAAAGGGGGATGGTGTAATATAGGGAGATGGTGTAATAAAGGGGGATGGTGTAATATAGGGGGATGGTGTAATATAGGGGGGATGGTGTAATATAGGGGGATGGTGTAATATAGGGGGATTGTGTAATAAAGGGGGATTGTGTAATAAAGGGGGATGGTGTAATATAGTGGGGATGGTGTAATATAGGGGGATGGTGTAATAAAGGGGGATGGTGTAATATAGGGGGATTGTGTAATATAGGGGGATGGTGTAATATAGGGGGGTGGTGTAATATAGGGGGATGGTGTAATATAGGGGGATGATGTAATATAGGGGGATGATGTAATAAAGGGGGATGGTGTAATATAGGGGGATGATGTAATATAGGGGGATGATGTAATATAGGGGGATGGTGTAATATAGGGGATGGTGTAATATAGGGGGATGGTGTAATATAGTGGGATGGTGTAATATAGGGGATGATGTAATATAGGGGGAGTGTGTAATATAGGGGGATGGTGTAATATAGGAGGGGATGGTGTAATATAGGGGGATGGTGTAATATAGGGGGAATGTGTAATATAGGGGGATGGTGTAATATAGGGGGATGGTGTAATATAGTGGGATGGTGTAATATAGGGGGGATGGTGTAATATAGGGGGATGGTGTAATATAGGGCGATTGTGTAATAAAGGGGGATTGTGTAATATAGGGGGATGGCGTAATAAAGGGGGATGGTGTAATATAGTGGGGATGGTGTAATATATGGGGATGGTGTAATAAAGGGGGATGGTGTAATATAGGGGGATGGTGTAATATAGGGGGATGGTGTAATATAGGGGGATGGTGTAATATAGGGGGATGGTGTAATATAGGGGGATGGTGTAATAATAAGGGGGATGGTGTAATATAGGGGGATGGTGTAATATAGGGGGATGGTGTAATATAGGGGGATGGTGTAATATAGGGGGATGGTGTAATATAGGGGGATGGTGTAATATAGGGGGGATGGTGTAATATAGGGGATGGCGTAATAAAGGGGGATGATGTACTATAGGGGTTTGGTGTAATATAGGGGGATGGTGTAATATAGTGGGATGGTGTAATAAAGGGGATGGTGTAATAAGGGGATGGTGTAATATAGGGGGATGGTGTAATATAGGGGGATGGTGTAATATAGGGGGGATGGTGTAATATAGGGGGGATGGTGTAATATAGGGGGATGGTGTAATATAGGGGGATGGTGTAATATAGAGGGGATGGTGTAATATAGGGGGGATGGTGTAATATAGGGGGATGGTGTAATATAAGGGGGATGGTGTAATATAGGGGGATGTGTAATATAGAGGGGATGGTGTAATATAGGGGGATGGTGTAATAAAGGGGGATGGTGTAATATAGGGGGATGGTGTAACATAGGGGGATGGTGTAATATAGGGGGATGGTGTAATATAGGGGGGGTGGTGTAATATAGGGGGATGGTGTAATAAAGGGGGATGATGTAATATAGGGGGATGGTGTAAATATAGGGGGAGGGTGTAATATAGGGGGATGGTGTAATATAGAGGAATGGTGTAATATAGGGGGATGGTGTAATATAGGGGGATGGTGTAATATATGGGGATGGTGTAATATAGGGGGATGGTGTAATATAGGGGATGGTGTAATAAAGGGGGATGATGTAATATAGGGGGATGGTGTAATATAGGGGGATTGGTGTAATAAGGGGGATGATGTAATATAGGGGGATTGGTGTAATATAGGGGGATGGTGTAATATAGGGGGATGGTGTAATATAGGGGGATGGTGTAATATAGGGCGGATGGTGTAATAAAGGGGGATGGTGTAATATAGGGGGATGGTGTAATATAGGGGGATGGTGTAATTTAGAGGGGATGGTGTAATATAGGGGGGATGGTGTAATATAAGGGGGATGGTGTAATATAGGGGGATGGTGTAATATAGAGGGGATGGTGTAATATAGGGGGGATGGTGTAATAAAGGGGGATGGTGTAATATAGGGGGGGTGGTGTAATATAGGGGGATGGTGTAATATAGGGGGATGGTGTAATATAGGGGGATGGTGTAATAAAGGGGGATGGTGTAATATAGGGGGATGATGTAATATAGGGGGATGGTGTAATATAGGGGGATGGTGCAATATAGGAGGGGATTGTGTAATATAGGGGGATGATGTCATATAGGGGGATGGTGTAATATAGGGGGATGGTGTAATATCGGGGGATGGTGTAATATAGGGGGATTGTGTAATAAAGGGGGATGGTGTAATATAGGGGGATTGTGTAATAAAGGGGGATGGTGTAATATAGGGGGGATGGTGTAATATAGGGGATGGCGTAATAAAGGGGGGATGATGTAATATAGGGGGATGGTGTAATATTAGGGGATGGTGTAATATAGGGGGATGGTGTAATAAAGGGGGATGGTGTAATATAGGGGGATGGTGTAATATAGGGGGATGGTGTAATATAGGGGGATGATGTAATATAGGGGGAAGGTGTAATATAGGTGGGATGGTGTAATATAGGGGGAATGGTGTAATATAAGGGGGATGGTGTAATATAGGGGGATGGTGTAATAAAGGGGGATGGTGTAATATAGGGGGATGGTGTAATATAGGGGGATGATGTAATATAGGGGGATGGTGTAATAAAGGGGGATGGTGTAATATAGGGGGATGGTGTAATAAAGGGGGATGATGTAATATAGGGGGATGGTGTAATATAGGGGGATGGTGTAATATAGGGGGGTGGTGTAATATAGGGGGATGGTGTAATACAGGGGGGTGGTGTAATAAAGGGGGGTGGTGTAATAAAGGGGGATGATGTAATATAGGGGGATGGTGTAATATAGGGGGATGGTGTAATATAGGGGGGTGGTGTAATATAGGGGGGATGGTGTAATACAGGGGGGTGGTGTAATAAAGGGGGATGGTGTAATATAGGGGGATGGTGTAATAAAGGGGGATGGTGTAATAAAGGGGGATGGTGTAATATAGGGGGGATGGTGTAATATAGGGGGAATGGTGTAATATAAGGGGGATGGTGTAATATAGGGGGGATGATGTAATATAGGGGGATGGTGTAATAAAGGGGGGATGGTGTAATATAGGGGGATGGTGTAATATAGGGGGATGGTGTAATATAGGGGGATGGTGTAATAAAGGGGGATGGTGTAATATAGGGGGATGGTGTAATAAAGGGGGATGGTGTAATATAGGGGGATTGTGTAATAAAGGGGGATGTGTAATATAGGGGGATGGTGTAATAAAGGGGGATGGTGTAATATAGGGTGATGGTGTAATATAGGGGGATGATGTAATATAGGGGGATGGTGTAATATAGGGGGATGGTGTAATAAAGGGGGATGGTGTAATATAGGGGGGATGGTGTAATATAGGGGATGGCGTAATAAAGGGGGATGATGTAATATAGGGGGATGGTGTAATATAGGGGGATGGTGTAATATAGGGGGATGGTGTAATAAAGGGGGATGGTGTAATATAGGGTGATGGTGTAATATAGGGGGATGGTGTAATATAGGGGGAATGGTGTAATATAGGGGGAATGGTGTAATATAGGGGGAATGGTGTAATATAAGGGGGATGGTGTAATATAGGGGGATGGTGTAATATAGAGGGGATGGTGTAATATAGGGGGGATGGTGTAATATAGGGGGAATGGTGTAATATAAGGGGGATGGTGTAATATAGGGGGATGGTGTAATATAGGGGGGATGGTGTAATATAGGGGGAATGTGTAATATAAGGGGGATGGTGTAATAAAGGGGGATGGTGTAATATAGGGGGAAGGTGTAATATAGGGGGAAGGTGTAATATAGGGGGAAGGTGTAACATAAGGGGATGGTGTAATATAGGGGGATGGTGTAATATAGGGGGGGGGTGTAATATAGGGGGATGGTGTAATATAGGGGGATGGTGTAATATAGGGGGATGGTGTAATATAGGGGGATGGTGTAATAAAGAGGGATGGTGTAATATAGGGGGATGATGTAATATAGGGGGATGGTGTAATATAGGGGGATGGTGTAATATAGGGGATGGTGTAATAAAGAGGGATGGTGTAATATAGGGGGATGATGTAATATAGGGGGATGGTGTAATATAGGGGGATGGTGTAATATAGGAGGGGATTGTGTGATATAGGAGGGATGGTTTGATATAGAAGGGATTGTGTCATATAGGAGAGATGGTTTGATATAGTGGGGATGGTGTAATATAGGGGATGGTGTAATATAGGGGGATGGTGTAATATAGGGGGGATGGTGTAATATAGGGGGATGGTGTAATATAGGGGGATGATGTAATATAGGGGGATGGTGTAATATAAGGGGATGGTGTCATATAGGAGAGATGGTTTGATATAGGAGGGATTGTGTGATATAGGAGAGATGGTTTGATATAGGGGGGATGGTGTAATATCGGGGGATGGTGTAATATAAGGGGATGGTGTCATATAGGAGAGATGGTTTGATATAGGGGGGATGGTGTCATATAGGAGAGATGGTTTGATATAGGGGGGATGGTGTAATATAGGAGAGATGGTTTGATATAGGGGGGATGGTGTAATATAGGAGAGATGGTTTGATATAGAAGGGATTGTGTCATATAGGAGAGATGGTTTGATATAGGGGGGATGGTGTAATATAGGAGAGATGGTTTGATATAGAAGGGATTGTGTCATATAGGAGAGATGGTTTGATATAGGGGGGATGGTGTAATATCGGGGGATGGTTTGATATAGAAGGGATTGTGTAATATAGGAGAGATGGTTTGATATAGGGGGGATGGTGTAATATAGGAGAGATGGTTTGATATAGGGGGGATGGTGTCATATAGGAGAGATGGTTTGATATAGGGGGGATGGTGTAATATAGGAGGGATGGTTTGATATAGGAGGGATTGTGTAATATAGGGGGGATGGTGTAATATAGGAGAGAGGGAGAGGGGTCTGGAAATGATTGTTCTCCACCTCTAAAATGGAGAAGTTGTCTTCATTAAAGTACAGGGATTCTAATGGGGGATACAGGTAGCACACAGGAATACATTTGTCTTTGTTCAGATTATTTCCTTATTCATTTCTAGCCAGGTGTAAAATGCTCTGTCTCTTTCTGTCTGTCTCTCACCCCC
>NC_074671.1:12572733-12602066 GCF_029448725.1 Salvelinus fontinalis | reverse complement strand
TTGCACACTCTTGGCATTCTCTCAACCAGCTTCACCTGGAATGCTTTTCCAACAGTGTTGAAGGAGTTCCCACATATGCTGAGCAGTTGTTGGCTGCTTTTCCTTCACTCTGCGGTCCAACTCACCCCAAACCATCTCATTTGGGTTGAAGTCGGGGGATTGTGGAGGCCAGGTCATCTGATGCAGCACTCCATCACTCACCTTCATGGTCAAATAGCCCTTACACGGCCTGGAGGTGTGTTGGGTCATTGTCCTGTTGAAAAACAAATGATAGTCCCACTAAGTGCAAACCAGATGGGATGGCATATCGCTGCAGAATGCTGTGGTATCCATGCTGGTTAAGTGTGCCTTGGATTCTAAAGAAACCACTGACAGTGTCACCAGCAAAGCACCTCCACACCATCACACCTCCTCCACCATGCTTCACGGTGGGAGCCACGATGCGGAGATCATCCGTTCACCTACTCTGCATGTTTCTTGGCCCATGCAAGTCTCTTCTTCTTATTGGTGTCCTTTAGTAGTGGTTTCTTTGCAACAATTCGACCATGAAGGCTTGATTCACACAGTCTCTGAACAGTTGATGTTGAGATGTGTCTGTTACTTGAACTCTGTGAAGCATTTATTTGGCTTCAATCTGAGGTGCAGTTAACTCTAATGAACTTATCCTCTGCAGCAGAAGTAACTCTGGGTCTTCCTTTCCTGTGGCGGTCCTCATGAGAGCCAGTTTCATCATATCCTCTGCAGCAGAAGTAACTCTGGGTCTTCCTTTCCTGTGGCGGTCCTCATGAGAGCCAGTTTCATCATATCATCTGCATCAGAAGTAACTCTGGGTCTTCCTTTCCTGTGGCGGTCCTCATGAGAGCCAGTTTCATCAGAGCTCTTGATGGTTTTGCGACTGCTGTTGAAGAAACTGGACTGTCGTTTCTCTTTGCTTATTTGAGGTGTTCTTGCCATAATATGGACTTGGTCATTTGCCAAATAGGGATATCATCTGTACACCAACACTACCTTGTCACAACACAGCTGATTGGCTCAAACGCATTAAGAAGGAAAGAAATTCCACAAATGAACTTTTAACAAGGCACACATGGTGCTGGTTGAGAGAAACCAAGAATGTGCAAAGCTGTCATCAAGGCAAAGGGTGGCTACTTTGAAGAATCTAAAATCTAAAACATATTTGGATTTGTTTAACACTTTTTTGGTTACTACATGATTCCATGTGTTATTTCATAGTTTTGATGTCTTTACTATTATTCTACAATGTATAAAATAGTAAAGTAAACAAAAACCCTTGAATGAGTAGGTGTGTCCAAACTTTTGACTGGGACTGTATATACAATTATATATACTGTATATATATATTTTTTTTTATATATTTCCCTTTATTATTTTCTCCTAACCCTACCACCCCTCCCCCAACTGGAGTAAACTAATAAACATTAACACTTGGCCTTCTACTTCCAGCTTAAACATACTATATACATTTTACAGACACAGTATATTTTACAATAGTTATCTTTTGTTCGTTTTTTTGTCCCATCCTTAAGCTCCACTCAACCCCTCCCATCTATCTCTGAACACCATCCAGTTTTCATTTCTATTTGCTATATGTTTTATCAAACTTTTCTTTCCTCCAACACACTCCAATCACTACTGCTGCTTAACAATTCACTCAGATGCCTTCCCAAGAACCAATTGTCTGTTCTTCACAAGAAATGAAGGCTTTATCCCAACAGTTCAACTCTTATTCACTCTACAGTAGTTGTAAACAGTGAAAAACACAAAATGTCTCCAAAAAGTTTTCACCATTTTCAGAAATATTAGGGCGTATTCTCTTTCCTGCTTCAGTTGTATTTCTGTTTTGAAGATCTTCTATCATAAGACCTCTCGGGGGATGATAATCTATAGAACAAGCATCCTGCCTGTAGAGCCTCCACTTGTGAAGATGTAGGGAACTATGGCAGAATTCTGCTGAAAACATAAAGGGCACCTCTTTGATTGTTTGATCAAAGAGAAAAGTTGTCTATCTATAGCATATAGAGTCAGAGTCTGTTGCTAGGATGGTGTGCTGCCTACAGAAGTGGGAAACATATACATTGCTTATGAACGCCGCTGAAATAGCTGTGGAGAAAGAATACTTTACGGGATGTACATCATGGTATGATTCTTGACCCTATCTTTATCTCCCTTTTTCTATCATCATCCTTCCTTTTTCCTTACCCCCACAACCTCTCTCCCCTCTCCTCCAGTGGGACGGTGTAGGTCCTCTCCCAGACTCAGCTGACCCTCCTAAAGGAGTCCAGATGTTATGGCACCCGTCCATAGTGAAGCCCTACCTCACCCTGCTGTCAGAGTGCTCCAACTCTGATACACTGGAGGGGGCGGCTGGAGCGCTGCAGAACCTGGCTGCAGGCACCTGGAAGGTATGGTGCTCCATTAGTCTGTTTCCTGTTCTCTTTACAGGGGGGAGTCAGTCTAACTCTTCCCCCTCTCTCTCCAGTGGTGCATCAGTCTAACTCTTCCCCCTCTCTCTCCAGTGGTGCATCAGTCTAAGTGTTCCCCCTCTCTCTCCATTGGTGCATCAGTCTAAGTGTTCCCCCTCTCTCTCCAGTGGTGCATCAGTCTAACTATTCCCCCTCTCTCTCCAGTGGTGCATCAGTCTAACTCTTCCCCCTCTCTCTCCAGTGGTGCATCAGTCGAACTCCTCCCCCTCTCTCTTCTGTGGTCCGTCAGTCTAACTCCTCCCCCTCTCTCATCTCTCTCCAGTGGTCCGTCAGTCTAACTCCTCCCCCTCTCTCATCTCTCTCCAGTGGTCCATCAGCCTAACTCTTCCCAACTCTCATCTCTCTCCAGTGGTCCATCAGCCTAACTCTTCCCGACTCTCATCTCTCTCCAGTGGTCCATCAGCCTAACTCTTCCCGACTCTCATCTCTCTCCAGTGGTCAGTGTATATCCGGGCAGCAGTGCGTAAGGAGAAGGGTCTTCCTATCCTGGTGGAGTTGTTGAGGATAGACAATGACCGTGTGGTGTGTGCCGTGGCCACCGCGCTCAGGAATATGGCCCTGGACGTCAGAAACAAAGAACTGATAGGTAAGACACACACACACACACACACACACACACACACACTTCACAGTGCAGCAGCTTTGGCCACCTCTGGGTTGTCAGTGTATCTGAGTGACTACAGTAGAGGATTCTTCAGTGGTGGCTGTAAATGAAACAGATCAAAGGAGTCAGATAGACTTTGAAACACAGACTGATGGTGAATGTGAAGCACACGGCTAATGGCGGTCTGCTAGTCCCATTGTACAGGCCTCACAAGTCAACCTCAGCACTGAGAGACGGAGCTCAGCCTCTCAATTACACTGTCTTTGTGTGTTTGGGATTTTCTGTGTGTGTGTGTGTGTGTGCTGCATACGTGCTTTTTCAGTGACAGCCCATTGATCTCTCTCTTAACATCTGGGCTTCCCGGTGTGCTATCTGGTGTCCATGGTAACCCCCCCTCCCCATTGTCTCAGCTGGTTGTCTTCCAGAGCCCCTGGGATTTCTCAACCAAGGCTGGTGATTGGCCAGGAACACCCATTGTTACTTAGCTAGAAATTCCAATGGTTGCTATTGCTAAGCCGGGCATTCTGATAGTTGCTATGCTTGGTATTATGTTGGTGACTATGGTTGGCATTCTGATAGTTGCTATGCTTGGTATTCTGTTGGTGACTATGGTTGGCATTCTGATAGTTGCTATCCTTGGTAGTCTGTTGGTGACTATGGTTGGCATTCTGATAGTTGCTATGCTTGGTATTATGTTGGTGACTATGGTTGGCATTCTGATAGTTGCTATGCTTGGTATTCTGTTGGTAACTATGGTTGGCATTCTGATAGCTGCTATGCTTGGTATTCTGTTGGTGACTATGGTTGGCATTCTGATAGTTGCTATGCTTGGTAGTCTGTTGGTGACTATGGTTGGCATTCTGATAGCTGCTATGCTTGGTAGTCTGTTGGTAACTATGGTTGGCATTCTGATAGCTGCTATGCTTGGTATTCTGTTGGTGACTATGGTTGGCAGTCTGATAGTTGCTATGCTTGGTATTCTGTTGGTGACTATGGTTGGCATTCTCATAGTTGCTATGCTTGGTAGTCTGTTGGTGACTATGGTTGGCATTCTGCTAGTTGCTATGCTTGGTAGTCTGTTGGTGACTATGGTTGGCATTCTGATATTTGCTATGCTTGGTATTCTGTTCGTGACTATGGTTGGCAGTCTGATAGTTGCTATGCTTGGTATTCTGTTGGTGACTATGGTTGGCATTCTGATAGTTGCTATGCTTGGTATTCTGTTGGTGACTATGGTTGGCATTCTGATAGTTGCTATGCTTGGTATTCTGTTGGTGACTATGGTTGGCATTCTGCTAGTTGCTATGCTTGGTAGTCTGTTGATGACTATGGTTGGCATTCTGATAGTTGCTATGCTTGGTATTCTGTTGGTGACTATGGTTGGCATTCTGCTAGTTGCTATGCTTGGTAGTCTGTTGGTGACTATGGTTGGCATTCTGATCGTTGCTATGCTTGGTATTATGTTGGTGACTATGGTTGGCATTCTGATAGTTGCTATGCTTGGTAGTCTGTTGGTGACTATGGTTGGCATTTTGATAGTTGCTATGCCTGGTAGTCTGTTGGTGACAATGGTTGGCATTCTGATAGTTGCTATGCTTGGTATTCTGTTGGTGACTATGGTTGGCATTCTGATAGTTGCTATGCTTGGTATTCTGTTGGTGACTATGGTTGGCATTCTGATAGTTGTTATGCTTGGTATTCTGTTGGTGACTATGGTTGGCAGTCTGATAGCTGCTATGCTTGGTATTATGTTGGTGACTATGGTTGGCATTCTGATAGTTGTTATGCTTGGTATTCTGTTGGTGACTATGGTTGGCAGTCTGATAGTTGCTATGCTTGGTATTCTGTTGGTGACTATGGTTGGCATTCTGATAGTTGTTATGCTTGGTATTCTGTTGGTGACTATGGTTGGCATTCTGATAGTTGCTATGCTTGGTATTCTGTTGGTGACTATGGTTGGCATTCTGATAGTTGCTATGCTTGGTATTCTGTTGGTGACTATGGTTGGCAGTCTGATAGTTGCTATGCTTGGTATTCTGTTCGTGACTATGGTTGGCATTCTGCTAGTTGCTATGCTTGGTAGTCTGTTGATGACTATGGTTGGCATTCTGATAGTTGCTATGCTTGGTATTCTGTTGGTGACTATGGTTGGCATTCTGCTAGTTGCTATGCTTGGTAGTCTGTTGGTGACTATGGTTGGCATTCTGATCGTTGCTATGCTTGGTATTATGTTGGTGACTATGGTTGGCATTCTGATAGTTGCTATGCTTGGTAGTCTGTTGGTGACTATGGTTGGCATTTTGATAGTTGCTATGCCTGGTAGTCTGTTGGTGACAATGGTTGGCATTCTGATAGTTGCTATGCTTGGTATTCTGTTGGTGACTATGGTTGGCATTCTGATAGTTGCTATCCTTGGTAGTCTGTTTTTAATTATGGTTGGCATTCTGATAGTTGCTATGCTTGGTAGTCTGTTGGTGACTATGGTTGGCATTCTGCTAGTTGCTGCGCTTGGTATTCTGTTGGTGACTATGGTTGGCATTCTGATAGTTGCTATGCTTGGTATTCTGTTGGTAACTATAGTTGGCATTCTGATAGTTGCTATGCTTGGTATTCTGTTGGTAACTATGGTTGGCATTCTGATAGTTGCTATGCTTGGTATTCTGTTGGTGACTATGGTTGGCATTCTGATAGTTGCTATGCTTGGTATTCTGTTGGTGACTATGGTTGGCATTCTGATAGCTGCTATGCTTGGTATTCTGTTGGTGACTATGGTTGGCATTCTGATAGCTGCTATGCTTGGTATTCTGTTGGTGACTATGGTTGGCATTCTGATAGTTGCTATGCTTGGTATTCTGTTGGTAACTATGGTTGGCATTCTGATAGTTGCTATGCTTGGTATTCTGTTGGTGACTATGGTTGGCATTCTGATAGTTGTTATGCTTGGTATTCTGTTGGTGACTATGGTTGGCAGTCTGATAGCTGCTATGCTTGGTATTCTGTTGGTGACTATGGTTGGCAGTCTGATAGCTGCTATGCTTGGTATTCTGTTGGTGACTATGGTTGGCATTCTGATAGTTGCTATGCTTGGTATTCTGTTGGTGACTATGGTTGGCATTCTGATAGTTGCTATGCTTGGTATTCTGTTGGTGACTATGGTTGGCATCTCCTTTTCCCCACTAACTTCAGAGTTGTGGTTAAGTCCGGTGTTATCCGCGCTAAATGGGTGTGTCATTGGGAATTGCAGTGCTGTTGTTGTGGTTAAGCATTGATAGAGCAGTAGTGATTTTAGATTAACACTGTTTAACACACATTTTTATTCTCACAGCCATGGGAGTACTGTCCTCGCTTATCATTATCAGGAAGGATGATGAAGAGAGGAAAGTAAGAGAGGGTAAGAGGAGAGAGAAGAGAGAAGGAGAAAGAGGAGAGAGAGGAGAGAGAAAGAAAGAGAGAGAAAGAGAGAAAGAGAGAGAAAGAGAGAAAGAGAGAGAAAGAGAGAGAAATAGAGAGATGAAAGAGAGAGGAGAGAAAGAGAAAGGAGAGAGAAATGAGAGAGGAGAGAGGAGAGAGAAAAGGGGCGAGAGAGAAAGAGAGAGAGGAGAGAGAAAGAGAGGAGAGAGAAAGAGAGAGAAGGAGAGGAGAGAGAAAGAGAGAGAGAAGGAGAGAGAAAGAGAGAGAAGGAGAGAGAAAGAGAGAGAAGGAGAGAGAGGGGAGAGAGAAAGAGAGAGAGGGGAGAGAGAAAGAGAGAGATGAAAGAGAGAGGAGAGAAAGAGAGGAGAGAGAAATGAGAGACGAGAGAGAAAGAGAGAGCGAGGAGAGGGAAAAGGGGGGAGAGAGAAAGAGAGAGATGAAAGAGAGAGGAGAGAGAAAGAGAGGAGAGAGAAGGAGAGAGAAAGAGAGAGAAGAGAGAATGAGAGCAGAGAGGAGAGAGAAAGAGAGAGAGGAGAGAAAGAGAGACCAGAGAGAAATAAAGAGAGGAGAGAGAAAGGGCGGAAGAGAAAAAGAGAGAGAGGAGAGAGAAAGAGAGAGGAGAGAAAGAGAGAAATGAGAGACGAGAGAGAGAGGAGAGAGAAAGAGAGAGAAGGAGAGAGGAGAGCGGAGAGAGGAGAGAAAGAGAGCAGAGAGAGGAAAGGGAGAGAGAAGGAGAGAGGAGAGAGAAAGAGAGAAAGAGAGAGAGGAGAGAGAGAGAAAGAGAGAGAAGGAGAAAGGAGGGAGAATGAGAGAGAGGAGAGAGAAAGAGAGAGAAACAGAGAGAGAAGGAGAGAGGTGATATAGCTGAAACAGTGTTTATTCAGTTCTATGTCATATGTTCATTGTCACACAACATTATTCAACTTTTCTGTTATGTTTTCTCACACTTATCTGTGAGAGAGAGAGAGAGAGAGACGGAGGCTCTCTCTCTCTCTCTCTCTCTCTCTCTCTCTCTCTCTCTCTCTGCGGAAACGCAGGGTTGCTGCGGAAACGCAGGGAGGGTGCTGTAGGCGACCATTAATTACAGGAACCTGAGTCTACAGAGGAATCAGAGTCCGCAGGGCACACACACACTGAGAGTGCAGAGGAGTCAGAGTCCGCAGGGCGCACGCACACACACACACACTAAGAGAGTGCAGAGGAATCAGCGTCCGCAGGGCACAGCCTGACTCACAACACACACACGCCATCACACACTTATAAACATTTTTGCATGCATAAAATACCAAGGTGTGCCAAAGAGAAAGTAACTCTGGGGTAAAGAGTGTAATCATCTGGTAGCTTTAACCATACACTCATTTCTTTACTCCTGCTCTTCTCTCTATGGAATAAGTCATGTGTAAGTGTACGTCACATTCCATTTACTCGCTACATTTCCTTTCTGGCAGTCCTGCCTGCTTCCTCTCCCCTATCAGCTTGAAGGGCTGTTAGCAGTCTTGTGTACAGGATGAGACGGTGAGTATATAAATGATCATTGTAAGGTGTACTTATGGAGGTGCCAGAGACGGTTTACATTAACGAGATTGGTCAACCGTGTTTACTTAGAACTTTTCAAATGTATTCAGGTATATTCTGTCAGAGGTAGGCATTACTACTGGTGAAGTCATCTGGAATATTCTGAGCAACTGACCCCCATTATATGACCACTAACAACACCGTCACTTTTCCAGACAGGTATTCCAGAAAAAAGGGAAAAAGATGGCGATCTAGTGGATCTGTCTTCCATGCAACCTCCTGTCCTTAATGTGTGATCTAGTGGATCTGTCCTCCATGCAACCTCCTGTCTTTAATGTGTGATCTAGTGGATCTGTCCTCCATGCAAACCCCTGTCTTTAATGTGTGATCTAGTGGATCTGTCCTCCATGCAACCCCATGTCTTTAATGTGTGATCTAGTGGATCTGTCCTCCATGCAACCCCATGTCTTTAATGTGTGATCTAGTGGATCTGTCTTCCATGCAACCTCATGTCTTTAATGTGTGATCTAGTGGATCTGTCTTCCATGCAACCTCCTGTCCTTAATGTGTGATCTAGTGGATCTGTCCTCCATGCAACCTCCTGTCTTTAATGTGTGATCTAGTGGATCTGTCCTCCATGCAAACCCCTGTCTTTAATGTGTGATCTAGTGGATCTGTCCTCCATGCAACCCCATGTCTTTAATGTGTGATCTAGTGGATCTGTCTTCCATGCAACCTCATGTCTTTAATGTGTGATCTAGTGGATCTGTCCTCCATGCAACCTCCTGTCTTTAATTGTGATCTAGTGGATCTGTCCTCCATGCAACCTCCTGTCTTTAATGTGTGATCTAGTGGATCTGTCCTCCATGCAACCCCCTGTCTTTAATTGTGATCTAGTGGATCTGTCCTCCATGCAACCTCCTGTCTTTAATGTGTGATCTAGTGGATCTGTCCTCCATGCAACCCCCTGTCTTTAATGTGTGATCTAGTGGATCTGTCCTCCATGCAACCTCCTGTCTTTAATGTGTGATCTAGTGGATCTGTCCTCCATGCAACCTCCTGTCTTTAATGTGTGATCTAGTGGATCTGTCCTCCATGCAACCCCCTGTCTTTAATGTGTGATCTAGTGGATCTGTCCTCCATGCAACCTCCTGTCTTTAATGTGTGATCTAGTGGATCTGTCCTCCATGCAACCTCCTGTCTTTAATGTGTGATCTAGTGGATCTGTCCTCCATGCAACCCCATGTCTTTAATGTGTGATCTAGTGGATCTGTCTTCCATGCAACCTCCTGTCTTTAATTGTGATCTAGTGGATCTGTCCTCCATGCAACCCCATGTCTTTAACGTGTGATCTAGTGGATTTGTCCTCCATGCAACCTCCTGTCTTTAATGTGTGATCTAGTGGATCTGTCCTCCATGCAACCTCCTGTCTTTAATGTGTGATCTAGTGGATCTGTCCTCCATGCAACCCCATGTCTTTAATGTGTGATCTAGTGGATCTGTCTTCCATGCAACCTCCTGTCTTTAATTGTGATCTAGTGGATCTGTCCTCCATGCAACCCCATGTCTTTAACGTGTGATCTAGTGGATCTGTCCTCCATGCAACCTCCTGTCTTTAATGTGTGATCTAGTGGATCTGTCCTCCATGCAAACTCCTGTCTTTAATGTGTGATCTAGTGGATCTGTCCTCCATGCAACCTCATGTCTTTAATGTGTGGTCTAGTGGATCTGTCCTCCATGCAATCCCCTGTCTTTAATGTGTGATCTAGTGGATCTGTCCTCCATGCAACCTCATGTCTTTAATGTGTGATCTAGTGGATCTGTCTTCCATGCAACCCCCTGTCCTTAATGTGTGATCTAGTGGATCTGTCCTCCATGCAACCTCATGTCTTTAATGTGTGATCTAGTGGATCTGTCTTCCATGCAACCCCCTGTCCTTAATGTGTGATCTAGTGGATCTGTCCTCCATGCAACCCCATGTCTTTAATGTGTGATCTAGTGGATCTGTCCTCCATGCAACCCCATGTCTTTAATGTGTGTATATATGTTTGTGAGTGTGCTTCTCTCTTCTGTCACCCAGCCACATCAAAGCTAGCCTCAGAGAGCAAGATGTTACAGGTGTGAAATCCTGCATTCACTGAAACTACTATCTCTAATAGGTAGAGTAGCAACATGGCCCTTTCCAATTTACCTTCATTTTTCTAACCTCTTTTTCTAACCGCTTTTTAAAAAAAACTTTTTTTTCAATGTCCGTTTCTCCTAAAGAAGGAGAATTTCCCACATTGCTGGCCATTTACTTTGGAGAGGGGTGATTTCTGGTGGTGTATTTAGCTGGCCAATGGTCATCTTTCACAGAGTGACATTTGCATACCTGAGGCACTGACATCATTCATAATAGGTCCATTCTGAACTGTATGAGTCTATACTTAAATATCATTAGGTTCCCTATTGCTGGGTCCTATATTGAGTTGACTTACCTGATTTCTTGTGATCTGGTGCCCCCTGTGGCTGGTGAGGCATACAGCACTTAAGTCAGTTAAGAACAAATTCTTATTTACAATGACGGCCTACTTCAGACAACACTGGGCCAATTGCGCGCCGCCCAATCACGGCCGGATGTGATACAGCCTGGATTTGAACCATGAACTATTGTGATTTCTCTTGCACTGAGATGCAGGGCCTTAGACCACTGCGCCACTCAGGAGACGCGCCTAAAGAGACAACCAGGTTCAGCCATTGGCAAGGAAAGTCCAAGGCCCTGTTTGAGTTGTGTGAAAATACTTCCTTCTTGTAGTCTTTCCCCTCTCTGCACTCTCTCTTCTCCCTTTTCCCCCTCTCCCTCTCTCTCCTTCCTCTGTTACAGTTATCATTGATGATCATACATGATTGCTCAGGTGAAAGTAAAGGTCTTCAGCTAACAGAGAAACTGTTTATGTATTGTGCATAGAGATTCCACTGGGGCAATTACAGTCAATTTCCTTTCAATAACACTCTCTATTCTCTGTCAGTAAACAATCAAATAACACACACACACACGCACACAGAGAGACACACACATACACAGAGACACACATAAAAGCACAGACATATATACACACACACACACTAATTGTTGAGTCTAATTGCCATACTTTAAATCAAATCACTCATTATTGACTTGATTAAGTATTTTCTTCTGTTGGAGACAGGAAACAGGATGTAATCAGAGACTAGAGAATGAGTCTTACCACTGTGGCACGTGTGTGTGTGTGTGTGTGTGTGTGTGTGTGTGTGTGTGTGTGTGTGTGTGTGTGTGTGTGTGTGTGTGTGTGTGTGTGTGTGTGTGTGTGTGTGTGTGTGTGTGTGTGTGTGTGTGTGTGTACGTGCGATCACCAGGTGTGGTGTCAACACTGACTGTTAGATGTAATCTTGGTTGAGTCTGCAGAGTGAAGCAGCAGCAGTTGAATGAAATCTTTTCCGATTGCATTCTTTTCATCATACTGTTACACGTCCTGATTATCTAAAACCATCCCTGCAGTCATACGCATGAACACACACACACACACACACACACACACAGGGATATTTATTGTTTTGCTAATGCTCTGCCCAACAGGAGCTCATTTTAGTGTCAATGTAATACATGTCTCTCCCACTGTCCCTCCTGTCCCACTGTCCCTCCTGTCCTTCCTGTCCCAATGTCCCTCCTGTTCCTTCCTGTCCCTTCTGTCCCACTGTCCCTCCTGTCCCACTGTCCCTCCTGTCCCACTGTCCCTCCTGTCCCTCATGTCCCTCATGTCCCTCATGTCCCTCATGTCCCTCATGTCCCTCCTGTCCCTCCTGTCCCTCCTGTCCCTTCTGTCCCTTCTGTCCCACTGTCCCTCCTGTCCCACTGTCCCTCCTGTCCCACTGTCCCACTGTCCTTCCTGTCCCACTGTCCTTCCTGTCCCTCCTGTTGCAACTGTCCCCACTGTCCCACTGTCCTCCTGTCCCACTGTCCCTACTGTCCCCACTGTTCCACTCTCCTTCCTGTCCCTCCTGTTGCAACTGTCCCCACTGTCCCTCCTATACTCCTGTCCCCACTGTCCCTACTGTTCCCACTGTCCCTCTTGTCCCACTGTCCAACCTTCCCACTGTCCCTCCTGTCTCTCCTGTCCCTCTTGTCCCACTGTCCAACTGTCACACTGTATATCTTGTCCCACTTTCAAACTGTATATCCTGTCCCAATGTTGCTCCTGTCCCTCCTGTTCCACTATCTCTACTGTCCCTACTGTCCCACTCTCATTTCTGTCCCTCCTGTCCTCATGTCCCTCCTGTCCCTACTGTCCCCACTGTCTCACATGTCCCACTTGTCCCTCTTGTCTCTCCTGTCTCTCCTGTCCCACTGTCCAACTGTCCCTCCTGTCCCTCCTGTCCCTCCTGTCCCTCCTGACCATCCTGTCCCTCCTGTCCCTCCTGTCTCTCCTGTCCCTCCTGTCCCTCCTGTCCCTCCTGTCCCTCCTGTCCCTCTTGTCCCTCTTGTCCCTCTTGTCCCACCTGACCCTCCTGACCCTCCTGACCCTCCTGACCCTCCTGTCCCTCCTGTCCCTCCTGTCCCTCCTGACCCTCTTGTCCCTCTTGTCTCTCCTGTCGCTCCTGTCCCACTGTCCTCATGTCGCTCCTGACCATCCTGTCCCTCCTGACCATCCTGTCCCTCCTGTCTCTCCTGTCCCACTGTCCTCATGTTGCTCCTGACCATCCTGTCCCTCCTGACCCTCCTGTCTCTCCTGTCCCTCCTGTCTCTCCTGTCCCACTGTCCTCATGTTGCTCCTGACCATCCTGTCCCTCCTGACCATCCTGTCCCTCCTGACCATCCTGTCCCTCCTGACCATCCTGTCCCTCCTGACCCTCCTGTCCCACCAAGGAGATTTCAGATGAGACAGCTAGTTTGAGGATCTATGCGACTCGGTACCTTGTGAACACAGCAGGAGGTTTCAGGCTGTTACAGCTGCAGACGTGGACCATTTGGAGTCAAACATCTCCTGTCTCTGTTCTGGTCTTTGATAGGATTACTAATGAATGACTCTGGCTCTTATGTCATCTGATGACCTGATGAAGTATTCCTTATATGTCATTCTACCACAGCATTGTGTTTGTCTTTATAACGGTATCCTCACTGGGTCAGCTGCTTTGTTTCACCATCAGAAAGAGAACCAGTGAACTGAGTGATTAATAGCAGACAAGGTTGGGGTCAATCCAAATCTCATTTGGAATTCCAATTCAATTATTGAATTCCTTCTTGAACTGGAGAATTTACATTGTTGAAATTTGAATTGAATTCAATCTTCAAGTTATGGAATTGGAATTGAATTGTAAAAGCATTTAATCCTTGGAATTTAATTGAATTGGATTTCAATGTTTCCCAGTTAATGGAATTAATGCACTTAGTATCAAAAATGACGGCAAAGTATGTTTTAAATCATTTCAACTATTTCATATTATTTCCAGTATACACTGATTGTACAAAACATTTTTTTTAAACAGCTCTTTCTATGACATAGACTGACCAGGTGAATCCAGGTGGAAGCTATGATCCCTTATTGATGTTAATTGTTAAATCCACTTCAATCCACTTCAGTGTAGATGAAGGAGAGGAGACAGGTTCACCAATATTGAATAAACTGCCTTAATTTTGCTGGACCCAAGGAAAAGTAGCTGCTGCCTTGGCAGCATCTAATGTGGATCCATAACAAATACAAATACCAACAAAAATAAGGATTTTTAAGCCTTGAGACAATTGAGAAATGGATTGTGTATATATACCATTCAGAGGGTGAATGTGCAAGGGAAAATGTAAGTGCCTTTGAACGGGGTATGGTAGTAGGTGCCAAGCACACTGGTTTCTGTCAAGAACTGCAACGCTGCTGGGTTTTTCACGCTCAACAGTTTCCTGTGTGTATCAAGAATGGTCAACCACCCACAGGACATCCAGCCAACTTGAGACAACTGTGGGAAGCAATGGAGTCAACATGGACCAGCATCCCTGTGAAATGCTTGCGACACCTTATAGAGTCCATAACCTGATGAATTGAGGCTATTCTGAGAGCTCAGGGCGAGGATCTCCTTCCAGCGATACATCAGGGACTGTAACATACTCTGTTTCACGGAATCATGGCTCCCTTCGGATATACTGTCACCGTCCATACAGCCAGCTGGGTTCTCAGTACATCGCGCAGACAGGATTAAAGAACTATCCGGAAGAAGAAAGCCAGAGGTGTATGTTTCATGATTAACTACTCATGGTGTGATTGTGACAACTCAAAGGAACTCAAGTTGTTGTGTTCACCCAACATAGAATACCTCACAATCAAATGGTGACTGTATTACCTCCCAAGAGAATTCTCTTTGATTATAGACACATCCATGTATATTCCCCCTCAAGCTTAAACCACGATGGCCCTCAAGGAACTACACTGGACTTTGTGCAAACTGTAAACCACACAACCTGAAGCTGCATTTATTGTATACCATGCATATCCCATACATACGACTAATAAAACTCTCCTTTCTCTACTCTCCTCTGGCTCCCCCAGGATAAAGAGCTTTAGTTGATCTTAGTATTGTCTTCTCAGTGAAGATAGTCCATTCAGTTTCTCTCTATAGCCTGTCACAACCAGATAACACTTCACCAATTAACTTACCACTCGTTGCTAATAATAATGCTTAGAAAACTGTGTGTATTCCTTCATGTTGTGAATGATTGGGGTGTGTTGAGGGTTTTTAACCCGTTTGAATGACACAGCAGGAATTTCACCATCCCAGATTAAAATGTATTACTATAATCCATACAGAACGTTAAGGACAGAGAGGAGTTGGCAGCACGGGGACGATGGTTGTTGTGAATTGCAATGATAACCATGTGTGAAAATCTACATTATATTGTAGTCCTGTCCTGCTGAGAGTTAAGGTATATTCTCTGGGTTCTAGTCCTGTCCTGCTGAGAGTTAAGGTATATTCTCTGGGTTCTAGTCCTGTCCTGCTGAGAGTTAAGGTATATTCTCTGGGTTCTAGTCCTGTCCTGCTGAGAGTTAAGGTATATTATCTGGGTTCTAGTCCTGTCCTGCTGAGAGTTAAGGTATATTATCTGGGTTCTAGCCCTGTCCTGCTGAGAGTTAAGGTATATTATCTGGGTTCTAGTCCTGCTGAGAGTTAAAGTATATTATCTGGGTTCTAGCCCTGTCCTGCTGAGAGTTTAGGTATATTCTCTGGGTTCTAGTCCTGTCCTGCTGAGAGTTAAGGTATATTCTCTGGGTTCTAGTCCTGTCCTGCTGAGAGTTAAGGTATATTCTCTGGGTTCTAGTCCTGTCCTGCTGAGAGTTAAGGTGTATTATCTGGGTTCTAGTCCTGTCCTGCTGAGAGTTAAAGTATATTATCTGGGTTCTAGTCCTGCTGAGAGTTAAAGTATATTATCTGGGTTCTAGTCCTGCTGAGAGTTAAGGTATATTATCTGGGTTCTAGCCCTGTCCTGCTGAGAGTTTAGGTATATTATCTTGGTTCTAGTCCTGTCCTGCTGAGAGTTTAGGTATATTATCTGGGTTCTAGCCCTGTCCTGCTGAGAGTTAAGGTATATTATATGGGTTCCAGTCCTGTCCTGCTGAGAGTTAAGGTATATTATCTGGGTTCTAGTCCTGTCCTGCTGAGAGTTAAGGTATATTATCTGGGTTCTAGTCCTGTCCTGCTTAGAGTTTAGGTATATTATCTGGGTTCTAGTCCTGTCCTGCTGAGAGTTAAGGTATATTATATGGGTTCTAATTCTGTCCTGCTGAGAGTTAAGGTATAGTATCTGGGTTCTAGCCCTGTCCTGCTGAGAAATAAGGTATATTATCTGAGTTCTAGTCCTTTCCTGCTGAGAGTTAAGGTATATTATATGGGTTCTAGTGCTGTCCTGCTGAGAGTTAAGGTATATTATCTGGGTTCTAGTCCTGCTGAGAGTTAAGGTATATTCTCTGGGTTCTAGCCTTGTCCTGCTGAGAGTTAAGGTATATTATCTGGGTTCTAGTCCTGCTGAGAGTTAAGGTATATTATCTGGGTTCTAGTCCTATCCTGCTGAGAAATAAGGTATATTATCTGGGTTCTAGTCCTGTCCTGCTGAGAGTTTAGGTATATTATCTGGGTTCTAGTCCTGCTGAGAGTTAAGGTATATTATCTGGGTTCTATTCCTGCTGAGAGTTAAGGTATATTATCTGGGTTCTAGCATTGTCCTGCTGAGAGTTAAGTTATATTATCTGGGTTCTAGTCCTGTCCTGCTGAGAGTTAAGGTATATTATCTGGGTTCTAGTCCTGTCCTGCTGAGAGTTAAGGTATATTATCTGGGTTCTAGCCCTGTCCTGCTGAGAGTTAAGGTATATTATCTGGGTTCTAGTCCTGCTGAGAGTTAAGGTATATTATCTGGGTTCTAGTCCTGTCCTGCTGAGAAATAAGGTATATTATCTGGGTTCTAGTCCTGTCCTGCTGAGAGTTAAGGTATATTCTCTGGGTTCTAGTCCTGTCCTGCTGAGAGTTAAGGTATATTCTCTGGGTTCTAGTCCTGTCCTGCTGAGAGTTAAGGTATATTATCTGGGTTCTAGTCCTGTCCTGCTGAGAGTTAAAGTATATTATCTGGGTTCTAGTCCTGCTGAGAGTTAAAGTATATTATCTGGGTTCTAGTCCTGCTGAGAGTTAAGGTATATTATCTGGGTTCTAGCCCTGTCCTGCTGAGAGTTTAGGTATATTATCTTGGTTCTAGTCCTGTCCTGCTGAGAGTTTAGGTATATTATCTGGGTTCTAGCCCTGTCCTGCTGAGAGTTAAGGTATATTATATGGGTTCTAGTCCTGTCCTGCTGAGAGTTAAGGTATATTATCTGGGTTCTAGTCCTGTCCTGCTGAGAGTTAAGGTATATTATCTGGGTTCTAGTCCTGTCCTGCTTAGAGTTTAGGTATATTATCTGGGTTCTAGTCCTGTCCTGCTGAGAGTTTAGGTATATTATATGGGTTCTAATTCTGTCCTGCTGAGAGTTAAGGTATAGTATCTGGGTTCTAGCCCTGTCCTGCTGAGAAATAAGGTATATTATCTGAGTTCTAGTCCTTTCCTGCTGAGAGTTAAGGTATATTATATGGGTTCTAGTGCTGTCCTGCTGAGAGTTAAGGTATATTATCTGGGTTCTAGTCCTGCTGAGAGTTAAGGTATATTATCTGGGTTCTAGTCCTGTCCTGCTGAGAAATAAGGTATATTATCTGGGTTCTAGTCCTGTCCTGCTGAGAGTTTAGGTATATTATCTGGGTTCTAGTCCTGCTGAGAGTTAAGGTATATTATCTGGGTTCTATTCCTGCTGAGAGTTAAGGTATATTATCTGGGTTCTAGCATTGTCCTGCTGAGAGTTAAGTTATATTATCTGGGTTCTAGTCCTGTCCTGCTGAGAGTTAAGGTATATTATCTGGGTTCTAGTCCTGTCCTGCTGAGAGTTAAGGTATATTATCTGGGTTCTAGCCCTGTCCTGCTGAGAGTTAAGGTATATTATCTGGGTTCTAGTCCTGCTGAGAGTTAAGGTATATTATCTGGGTTCTATTCCTGCTGAGAGTTAAGGTATATTATCTGGGTTCTAGCATTGTCCTGCTGAGAGTTAAGTTATATTATCTGGGTTCTAGTCCTGTCCTGCTGAGAAATAAGGTATATTATCTGGGTTCTAGTCCTGTCCTGCTGAGAGTTCAGGTATATTATCTGGGTTCTAGTCCTGCTGAGAGTTAAGGTATATTATCTGGGTTCTAGCCCTGTCCTGCTGAGAGTTTAGGTATATTATCTGGGTTCTAGTCCTGTCCTGCTGAGAGTTAAGGTATATTCTCTGGGTTCTAGTCCTGTCCTGCTGAGAGTTAAGGTATATTCTCTGGGTTCTAGTCCTGTCCTGCTGAGAGTTAAGGTATATTATCTGGGTTCTAGTCCTGTCCTGCTGAGAGTTAAGGTATATTATCTGGGTTCTAGCCCTGTCCTGCTGAGAGTTAAGGTATATTATCTGGGTTCTAGTCCTGCTGAGAGTTAAAGTATATTATCTGGGTTCTAGTCCTGCTGAGAGTTAAAGTATATTATCTGGGTTCTAGTCCTGCTGAGAGTTAAGGTATATTATCTGGGTTCTAGCCCTGTCCTGCTGAGAGTTTAGGTATATTATCTTGGTTCTAGTCCTGTCCTGCTGAGAGTTTAGGTATATTATCTGGGTTCTAGCCCTGTCCTGCTGAGAGTTTAGGTATATTATCTGGGTTCTAGCCCTGTCCTGCTGAGAGTTAAGGTATATTATATGGGTTCTAGTCCTGTCCTGCTGAGAGTTAAGGTATATTATCTGGGTTCTAGTCCTGTCCTGCTTAGAGTTTAGGTATATTATCTGGGTTCTAGTCCTGTCCTGCTGAGAGTTAAGGTATATTATATGGGTTCTAATTCTGTCCTGCTGAGAGTTAAGGTATAGTATCTGGGTTCTAGCCCTGTCCTGCTGAGAAATAAGGTATATTATCTGAGTTCTAGTCCTTTCCTGCTGAGAGTTAAGGTATATTATATGGGTTCTAGTGCTGTCCTGCTGAGAGTTAAGGTATATTATCTGGGTTCTAGTCCTGCTGAGAGTTAAGGTATATTATCTGGGTTCTAGTCCTGTCCTGCTGAGAGTTAAGGTATATTCTCTGGGTTCTAGCCTTGTCCTGCTGAGAGTTAAGTTATATTATCTGGGTTCTAGTCCTGTCCTGCTGAGAGTTAAGGTATATTATCTGGGTTCTAGCCCTGTCCTGCTGAGAGTTAAGGTATATTATCTGGGTTCTAGTCCTGCTGAGAGTTAAGGTATATTATCTGGGTTCTAGTCCTGTCCTGCTGAGAAATAAGGTATATTATCTGGTTTCTAGTCCTGTCCTGCTGAGAGTTTAGGTATATTATCTGGGTTCTAGTCCTACTGAGAGTTAAGGTATATTATCTGGGTTCTAGTCATGTCCTGCTGAGAGTTAAGGTATATTATCTGGGTTCTAGCCCTGTCCTGCTGAGAGTTTATGTATATTATCTGGGTTCTAGTCCTGCTGAGAGTTAAGGTATATTATCTGGGTTCTAGCCCTGTCCTGCTGAGAAATAAGGTATATTATCTGGGTTCTAGTCCTGTCCTGCTGAGAGTTTAGGTATATTATCTGGGTTCTAGTCCTGTCCTGCTGAGAGTTTAGGTATATTATCTGGGTTCTAGTCCTGTCCTGCTGAGAGTTTAGGTATATTATCTGGGTTCTAGTCCTGCTGAGAGTTAAGGTATATTATCTGGGTTCTATTCCTGCTGAGAGTTAAGGTATATTATCTGGGTTCTAGCATTGTCCTGCTGAGAGTTAAGTTATATTATCTGGGTTCTAGTCCTGTCCTGCTGAGAGTTAAGGTATATTATCTGGGTTCTAGTCCTGTCCTGCTGAGAGTTAAGGTATATTATCTGGGTTCTAGCCCTGTCCTGCTGAGAGTTAAGGTATATTATCTGGGTTCTAGTCCTGCTGAGAGTTAAGGTATATTATCTGGGTTCTAGTCCTGTCCTACTGAGAAATAAGGTATATTATCTGGGTTCTAGTCCTGTCCTGCTGAGAGTTTAGGTATATTATCTGGGTTCTAGTCCTGCTGAGAGTTTAGGTATATTATCTGGGTTCTAGTCATGTCCTGCTGAGAGTTAAGGTATATTATCTGGGTTCTAGCCCTGTCCTGCTGAGAGTTTATGTATATTATCTGGGTTCTAGTCCTGCTGAGAGTTAAGGTATATTATCTGGGTTCTAGTCCTGCTGAGAAATAAGGTATATTATCTGGGTTCTAGTCCTGTCCTGCTGAGAGTTTAGGTATATTATCTGGGTTCTAGTCCTGTCCTGCTGAGAGTTTAGGTATATTATCTGGGTTCTAGTCCTGTCCTGCTGAGAGTTTAGGTATATTATCTGGGTTCTAGTCCTGCTGAGAGTTTAGGTATATTATCTGGGTTCTAGTCCTGCTGAGAGTTAAGGTATATTATCTGGGTTCTATTCCTGCTGAGAGTTAAGGTATATTATCTGGGTTCTAGCCTTTTCCTGCTGAGAGTTAAGTTATATTATCTGGGTTCTAGTCCTGTCCTGCTGAGAGTTAAGGTATATTATCTGGGTTCTAGTCCTGTCCTGCTGAGAGTTAAGGTATATTATCTGGGTTCTAGTCCTGCTGAGAGTTAAGGTATATTATCTGGGTTCTAGCCCTGTCCTGCTGAGAGTTAAGGTATATTATCTGGGTTCTAGTCCTGCTGAGAGTTAAGGTATATTATCTGGGTTCTAGCCCTGTCCTGCTGAGAGTTAAGGTATATTATCTGGGTTCTAGTCCTGCTGAGAGTTAAGGTATATTATCTGGGTTCTAGTCCTGTCCTACTGAGAAATAAGGTATATTATCTGGGTTCTAGTCCTGTCCTGCTGAGAGTTTAGGTATATTATCTGGGTTCTAGTCCTGCTGAGAGTTTAGGTATATTATCTGGGTTCTAGTCATGTCCTGCTGAGAGTTAAGGTATATTATCTGGGTTCTAGCCCTGTCCTGCTGAGAGTTTATGTATATTATCTGGGTTCTAGTCCTGCTGAGAGTTAAGGTATATTATCTGGGTTCTAGTCCTGCTGAGAAATAAGGTATATTATCTGGGTTCTAGTCCTGTCCTGCTGAGAGTTTAGGTATATTATCTGGGTTCTAGTCCTGTCCTGCTGAGAGTTTAGGTATATTATCTGGGTTCTAGTCCTGTCCTGCTGAGAGTTTAGGTATATTATCTGGGTTCTAGTCCTGCTGAGAGTTTAGGTATATTATCTGGGTTCTAGTCCTGCTGAGAGTTAAGGTATATTATCTGGGTTCTATTCCTGCTGAGAGTTAAGGTATATTATCTGGGTTCTAGCCTTTTCCTGCTGAGAGTTAAGTTATATTATCTGGGTTCTAGTCCTGTCCTGCTGAGAGTTAAGGTATATTATCTGGGTTCTAGTCCTGTCCTGCTGAGAGTTAAGGTATATTATCTGGGTTCTAGTCCTGCTGAGAGTTAAGGTATATTATCTGGGTTCTAGCCCTGTCCTGCTGAGAGTTAAGGTATATTATCTGGGTTCTAGTCCTGCTGAGAGTTAAGGTATATTATCTGGGTTCTAGTCCTGTCCTGCTGAGAGTTTAGGTATATTATCTGGGTTCTAGTCCTGCTGAGAGTTAAGTTATATTATCTGGGTTCTAGTCCTGTCCTGCTGAGAGTTAAGGTATATTATCTGGGTTCTAGCCCTGTCCTGCTGAGAGTTAAGGTATATTATCTGGGTTCTAGTCCTGCTGAGAGTTAAGGTATATTATCTGGGTTCTAGTCCTGTCCTGCTGAGAAATAAGGTATATTATCTGGGTTCTAGTCCTGTCCTGCTGAGAGTTTAGGTATATTATCTGGGTTCTAGTCCTGCTGAGAGTTAAGGTATATTATCTGGGTTCTAGTCCTGTCCTGCTGAGAGTTAAGGTATATATTATCTGGGTTCTTTTCCTGCTGAGAGTTAAGGTATATTATCTGGGTTCTAGTCCTGTCCTGCTGAGAGTTTAGGTATATTATCTGGGTTATAGTCCTGTCCTGCTGAGAGTTAATGTATATTATCTGGGTTCTAGTCCTGTCCTGCTGAGAGTTAAGGTATATTATCTGGGTTCTAGCCCTGTCCTGCTGAGAGTTTATGTATATTATCTGGGTTCTAGTCCTGCTGAGAGTTAAGGTATATTATCTGGGTTCTAGTCCTGTCCTGCTGAGAAATAAGGTATATTATCTGGGTTCTAGTCCTGTCCTGCTGAGAGTTAAGGTATATTATCTGGGTTCTAGTCCTGCTGAGAAATAAGGTATATTATCTGGGTTTTAGTCCTGTCCTGCTGAGAGTTTAGGTATATTATCTGGGTTCTAGCCCACCAGTGAGACATTGACAGCTGTCTTAATTGCTCCGTCTTCAATGAACCTATTGACTTCCATTTTCCTGTGTAGGTCACCATCCACTCACATGGACAATTGACATTTCAATAGAGAAAATGATTCAATCTGAAAGAGCAGCTCTTCACCAGTGTCATGTTAATCACTCAGGGTCATCATTCAAAGATGTCCGCCTCCTAGATGTGTGTCAATGTTGACATTTTGTGAAATGATAACGTGTCACCAATTGAGCATGAAAGACTCCCAATGAGGGTGTAGGCTAATGTGTAGGGAAGACTTATTGTTCCCTCCGTCCTTTTATCTGGCTTTTACTCTCATTCTGACTACTCTCTTTTCTGTTAATGTCAGATTCTTCCCTTAATTTCCTCTCGTCCACGTCAATCTTCTTCCAAATACCAGATGAGTCAGAGTGTATTGACTTCAGCTGAGAGAGACTGGCCAGGCTGAGAGAGACAGGCTTGAGGATTTAGAACAATGTTTGTCCTTGAATGCAGTACCATACTTCCTCACTGATTGTTTGAGAAATTATGGTACTGCTCTTTAAGGTTTGATTGTTATAGGATGTTACGCACGCCTCTGTGAAGAGGGAACGCAACACCCTGCTACAACTACACTCTCCGTGAAGTGAAAGCGGTATGGGACTGTAGGTGTGAGTAAGGATGACAAAGGCAGAGAATGGTACCGTTTACAGGGAATTTATTCCGGTAAAAGGGGCTGGACAGAACCAAAGCAAAGAAAGTAAATGTCAAAGCCCCCTCCTACCTTACCTGCCTACCCACTACTTACCTAACTAGCACCACCTGGTGCACTAACCAAAATACAGGGGATTGTCCACCCAGGTCTTACCTAGTGTCATGATGTTGGCCTGGGGGTAGGTTTATGACAGTCATAAAAACCTCTTTCCCCCCTCCCCCGTTCCTCTTCCCTACTGATGTGACATAATAAAACCCCTTGGTTAACAGAGATTCTGGGAACATCAGAAGTTGGGGGGAAATGAACTATATTCTGGTAATCCGACCAACTGAACATATGCGGTGGTACTTAAGGTATATTATGTCAGTTCGGTTGCCCTCTGACACATTCTCATCAATGATAGAATGACAAACTCTACTGTGGAAAGTCTAAACCTCAGAGGGATCTGATTCACATGGAATTGTTGTTTAATTTAAATGTTTGAATATGAAATTATTTGTGAAGAGATGAAATGTAATTTTAGCTTCCAAATGAGAGATTTGGGTTTTCATAAGTTTGGGGCCTCTGCTCAAACAGTGGCCCGCCCCTGTGAAGAGGCATGGGTTATAAACTTTTCATACACACCCCTCTCCCTCCACTATATAAGCCATTGACAAAAATATAACTTCCTGTTCCGGGTACATTAGGATGACGATCCGATGTCAGAATGGTTCAGATAATAACTACAGAACTAAGCCAACATCAGCATGGTCTTTGGTTGCAAATGGTATGAACTTTGAACTCGTATTCACTACAGAAGTGATACCTCCTAGCCGTTGAGTTAGCAACAGCTGCTACAAACGCAGGTTAGGAAGGACAGTCAGAGTATCCCGTCTACTACACATCGACGTTACTCCAACATATCCAGTGACCACCAGAGACATTCTTCAAAGGACAGAGGACTCGGGTTGGCGATACGGTCTTCCATCTACCACCAACCTACTGAAGCGCAACTCAGAGTAAATATTTATTGCATTTTCCTTTTCCAAATGGGCGGTAATTTAGAATGCATAAGCTACTGTATCTACGATTGGAACAGCGGCGAAGCTGTGCTAGTCTCCCGCTCTTTCACTAAAATCCCGCCCCTTTTCTTTGTGTAACAAGCTGTCATATCTGTTTCGCCCGCTAGGGACGTTTTCCTTTATGACGGCAATTTGTAATCAAGTTATGATTTAATTGTGTGTGTGTAATTAGTTAGGTATTTAGTAAATAAATAATTAAACCCAATTATACCCAATTGCTGATTCAACTTGTTAGCCAGGATTCTTGCAGATAACCAAGAATTTACAACTTTCAGAATATGAGACTGAAGTAAAATTATTAAGATTGACGGCTATGGATGTAAAATATTACTAAATCTTTAAGAGTTTATCCGGAAGATAACAGCTCTATAAATATTATTTTGTGGTGTCCCTCTAGTTAATTACATTTACATGATTAGTTAAATCAGGTGATATTAATTACAGAGAAATTATTTTATAGAATAGCATGTCATAGCAATTAATCTGGCATAGCCAGACACGACACTAGTGTGCCTAGACAGTGAATATACTATGGGTATATGTATGCCCGCGGGCCTCTTGCCTCCCTAGATGCCTCCCCCCCCCTGGGAACAAACAAAACTGAATTTTACAAACAATTTCACAATGATCAAAACACTGCGTCCTATTGACACAGACATAACCAATCAGTTCTCACTAAACCAATACAGGACACACTAATAATTTCCCTCTGAGAACAACCAACACAGTATATCACCATCAGCCTCCGCTCTCAGCCATCAGCCTCCGCTCTCAGCCATCAGCCTCCGGTCTTAGCCATCAGCCTCCGCTCTCAGCCATCAGCCTCCGCTCTCAGCCATCAGCCTCCGCTCTCAGCCATCAGCCCCAGCCCCAGCTCTCAGCCATCAGCCCCAGCTCTCAGCCATCAGCCTCCGCTCTCAGCAATGATCTCTCTCTCTCTCTGCATTCTTTTCTCCTGAACAGAACACTGGGTTTTATACAGCTTCAGAAGGAGTCTAATGGGATACAGCTGTAACTTGACGAGGGGGTGGGGTCAGCTCCAATTAACCGTGGAGTCGACCAATCAGCTGCTTGGGGGATTTCAGGAAGCCATCCTGAAACACACACATAACAAACCACAACACAGAAACTGGGGAACGTAACAGAGGATGATTTCCATCAAAGACAGGAGATGAGGAGGGGAAAAAGGAGATTGATGTTTTTTGAATCAATGAAGATGTCTTTAAATAAAAAAATGACGGAGTGGGGCAGTCCCACTTCTTTCGTAATTGTTTAGCTTTATTTAAGAGATAGTTAAGTGTTGGAAGATGGGGGAGATTTGGGGAAGCTGACTCATAGGGCAGAGGGTTGGATTGAATAACCCATGGCGACTGGCATACATGTGTGCCCAGGTTAGTGGCTGTAACCAATGAGGATTGTTACTTTCCTGACACACACACACACACACACACACACACACACACACACACACACACACACACACACACACACACACACACACACACACACACACACACACACACACACACACACACACACACACACACACACACACATTCAGAATTCTAACCCAAGCAATATCTCTTTTGTTCCCCTCTCCTCACAGGTAAATACGCCATGCGTGACCTTGTCCACCGGTTACCGGGAAGCAGCAATAGCAGTACTGGGGGCAGCGGTGGGACTAGCTGCGGTTCCGGGGGTCCACTAGCGCCCAGTAAGACCATGTCAGACGATACGGTAACGGCTATTTGCTGCGCTCTGCATGAGGTCATCACTAAGAACATGGAGAATGCCAAAGCACTGAGAGACGCCGGCGGGATAGAGAAACTCATCGGCATCGCTCGCAGCAAAGGAGACAAGTAAGGAAACTACACACACACAGGCATTGCAGGATGATCCTAGGATGACTGTGGTTAGGGCCTAACTCCTCAAGCTTTCCCCCCAGTGACTAGAAACAGGAAGTTAGTTACATGGTGAAAACAGTCTTTCATGACTGTGAGTCTATGAGCTCAGTGGAGCGCACTGACAGAACACAGCACTGACGCTACCAGAATAGAACCCCTGTCGCTATGGGAGACCGAGCAGGGTTTTCTAAACAGCCTTGGCAACCAGAAGGTAATGGTTTCTATGACACCAAACCGTTGTCAGGAAGATCATTGCGTAGGGTTTGTGTGTTGATGTACCACTATGGAGTTCACTGCAGTCCGTTCTGGGTAGCGTGTTAGTGTAACGTAACGTTTAGTGTAACGTAACGTTTAGTGTAACGTAACGTTTAGTGTCACGTAACGTTACCCAATAGTCCCTCATTAATCTTCTGTGATTGGGAACTGTGTCCATCCCCAGCAGGACATGATTAGCATGGAATAAAACTACAATTCTAGTTATATGTTCAGTTTAGCCATGCTTTGACCCATACAGGCAATGATTACTTCAGGCATCACACTTCTATTCATGACTAATATATTCAGTATAACAATATGCATCCTGTGTTTTACAAAACACACACAAACATCCCACAACATCACTCCTGCACGGGTCCACCTGCTCACACCCCCATCTCCAGCGACCATATCACACTCTGCCACATAGCCTCAAACTGCACCATTTTGTGTCTCTCTGTCGCCCACGCACTTTCAACGTTTAGATAATAAAGCATTTGACCTTTCCTGTTCAAGAACCATATGTTTTTTCCCCATCATGAAGCCTGTCAATGTAATAAGTTGGATTCTGTTGGTCTTTACTTGTATACAATACAATCAAAGTTAAACTTGTCTGTTCCGTCTATCATTGAAGAACCGGATAAAATGCAGTGGGCATTCCATGAAATGGGAGTCATAGTATGAATACATACAGCACCAGTCGAAAGTTTGGACACACCTACTCATTCAAGGGTTTCTCTTTATTTTTTACTATTTTCTACATTGTAGAATAATAGTGAAGACATCAAAACTACGAAATAACACAAGGAATCATGTAGTAACCGAAAAAGTGTTAAACAAATCAAAATATATTTTATATTTGAGATTCTTCAAAGTAGGCACCCTTTGCCTTGATGACAGCTTTGCACACTCTTCGCATTCTCTCAATGCTGAGGAATGCTTCCTGAGGAATGCTTTTCCAACAGTCTTGAAGGAGTTCCCACATATGCTGAGCACTTGTAGGCTGCTTTTCCATCACTGTGTGGTCCAACTCATCCCAAACCATCTCAATTTGGTTGAGGTCGGGTGATTGTCTCTCTCCTTGCCCACCCTTCTCCACCCAAGCCAAGCTTGTCCCAACCCTCCCTACCTCTCAGACCTCAGACACACTTACTTACATCCATCCATCGACTTACTCATCCATTCTCATTCCCTGCCTAACATATGCTCTATGCATCCACACGCCCATTCTCTCTCACCCTCCTACACATATTCATATTCACCATCCCTCACTCTTCCCTCACACTCCCATTCATATATATATACACACACACACACACCTACATTCCCACACACACACCTACATTCCCACACACACACACACCTACATTCCCACACACACACACACACACACACACACACACACACACACACACACACACACACACACACACACACACACACACACACACACACACACACACACACACACACACACACACACACACACCTACATTCCCCCACACACACACACCTACATACACACACACACACACACACACACACACACCTACATACACACACACACACACACACACACACACACACACACACACCTACATTCCCACACACACACACACCTACATACACACACACACACACACACACACACACACACACACACACACACACACACCTACATTCACACACACACACACACACACCCATAGAACAGGTATTGGCATACATGCAATATTTGCCCCTTTGAATTGTATTGTCAGTGTCCATGTAGTCTACTGGCATTGGCTACTTCTATCCTTACTTGAATTATTTGGGGAAAGTAGAGTATAGACTGAATTTGGGGGTGGAGGAAAGGATGTTGTCTCAATTTACGGCAAGCTGGTCTCAGGTATCACTATATACAGCCCAGTGCGCTCATCGTTATTTCCAACATGGACCTCTTCTCTTAGCAGGGGGCTCCCCTCCTTCAACCTGGAAGCTTTCTGGGAAGGTTTCTTGTAGCTTGGCGCTTGTGAATTCCATCCTTTTGTCTTCTCTTCCATACCCACACCACTGCCGGGAAGCCGAGTTGAGATTTGATACCTCTTTAATTCAGTGACTGTCTGATTGGAATATATTGCTTGCGTTTATTTTCTCGGCCTGTCAGACAGATCCTGGACGAATGGAATGGACTGGCCGTGGATTTTGATCTCCTTTCCCCCCTGTGCCTTCAGAATGTTGACTTTGGTCTGATAGTTCCACATCTTGAAGATTCCCATGTAAAGGTATTTAGCATTCTTCTGTTTTACGCCAATCCTATGGCATCGTTCCAGATCCTCTGGTGATTTACCCACTTCAAGTTCCTCTGATATCAGTTTGACCACGTAGCTGGAAAGGTCCCATTTTTCCTCGTCTTCCGGTATGGGAGAATATTCTCATGTTTCATCTTATTCTGTTTTCTTGCTGGTCCAATTCATCTTCTAAAGTTTGCAACTTTGTTTCCAGAAGGCACATTTTGTTGTCTAGTTCTTTGTATTTGCATGTCGATAAAACAATAGATTGTACTTTCTTTTTGAGCTAATTTACTTTTTTAACAACAGATTGTAGCAGTTTGTTTGTTTAGGTGAGCATTGAGAGCGTTTAAGCTATAATTTCCTGGATATCATTTAGCTGTTCATTACTCTCGTTTGCATCCCCAAGTTATTCCTTGTCTTTTCCTCTAAGGGAAGCCATGGCTTGTAGGGTTCTTGTTGCAATGTGGGTTTACCAAATGATTGTTTCGCTGTTGTATTTAACTGACCGCTCACTCTCTCACAGCTTGGGGATTTATTGATCTATTGATTTTAGAGGCTTAATTTCAACTTTGTTGTCTGGCTTCTACATATACAGTAACTACAGTTTTGTCGGTACAAAATGGAGCTACTGAATCCCCATGCGTCCTATCGGTACGCACGGGTAGCCTTGTGTTTAGTTTCTGCCCATTCACAAGAGCTGTATTTATACGTTTCGAATGAAACACAAATGTACAATAACCACCCTCTTCAAGTCTCTCCATTGTTCTTACAAAATGAAAAACACACAGTTTTTCTTCTCATTTTCTCTAAAGTGGCTAGCGGCAGCCATTAGCATGCTGGAGTCGTTGGATTTAAAGTAACTGTTCAATAACTGCTAAGGAAGATTGCGCTTCTTCTAAAGCGCAATTACCTCTTAAAACCATAATGATGTTGAACACATGTTAAACCATAATGGAACCAGACAGAGGGACTCCTGATGTTGAACACATGTTAAACCATAATGGAACCAGACAGAGGGACTCCTGATGTTGAACACATGTTAAACCATAATGGAACCAGACAGAGGGACTCCTGATGTTGAACACATGTTAAACCATAATGGAACCAGACAGAGGGACTCCTGATGTTGAACACATGTTAAATCATAATGGAACCAGACAGAGGGACTCCTGATGTTGAACACATGTTAAACCATCATGGAACCAG